>NC_038250.2:5184660-5408317 GCF_000004515.6 Glycine max
TTTTTCATAAAATGTATACATCATATATGAGTTAAAATAAAATAGACTGATAAGCATATTAAAATTACCTTTCATCCTTGCTGCTTCTTCTTTTGTTAGCCTCGCCACAAACCCATTAAAACTCTTGTAGCTGTGCAGCAAAGCATCTGCTGCAATTTTTCTAGATGGATATATGCCATTTAATTTGGAACTATAATTAATTATTTATAGTAAAAAAAATTGAAATATAGTTAACAAGAAACTAATATAAGAAGCCATGTTAGATGTTTTCTAATAAAAATGGGGAGTTATTGGATAATAATATGTGACCTGCCAAGGACACTTTGAACCATGCTAGTGTGAAGTAATTCTGTGGATTCCATGCCCTTCGGATTATCACCCATGTAGACGATGTAAATCTATATATAAAACATGATTAGAGTTGGAACAAGATAAAAAAAAACAATACAGAAGAATTTAAACGTAAGATAGTCCAACCAAGTTAATTGTATGAGTGCTCAGAGATTAAGAATTATATTCAACCTTATATAAAATCTTTTTTAGGTTAATTTTACATTCAATTTGAAAATAATCCAAACTGTTCTTAACTTCAAAGTTCAAAATAATCCATTTTTTAACTTTGAAACTTTTATGTATAAGAATTATTTTAAAAAATCTTAAGATGTAAGTAACTAAGCTTAATTTTTCGAAAGATATAATTTCTCAAGATAAAAAAATGGGGAAATTAGGAGAGAGAAAAATACAAAGTGGAGTACGTACTGCATCTACGTGTAGTATTTTTGAAAGAGGAAACCATTTAAATTGCTAGGTCAAGCAATATTATATATATATATATATATATATATATATATATATATATATATATATATATATATATATATATATTATTTACCTTTCGATCATCTTTAGAAAATGATCGAGTCAAAAGCAGAATGCATGTGAGAATTTGGAGGAGATGCGAAAGGCCTAGAGAGATCATCTGTCAGTAGTGAGTAATAAATCTTGACAAAATGATCGAATGTGTTTTCACACACGTTCTACCTGCGAATAAATTTAATTTTTGTTAAGCAAGAATATGAGATGCTAGAGAGACGAGTCTATACCACAATTAATTCAATATGTTGCCTCTTATGGGTCATACTGTATGGTAGTACTCATATATAAGAAAAAAAAAGTTTTTTTAGATGTTGAATTTAAATATAAGTAAATTTAATTAATTTTTTTATTTAATGATATTATTTTTAAAATATTTTTTGTTTAATTATAATTATTTTAAAGAATTTTATTTTATTTATGATATCAAATTTTAATGAATAATATTTTATTTTATTTGATATTAATAAAATTAAATAATTTTAATAAATTTTCTTATACAATATAAAAATAATTATTTTTTTTATATAAAAGTTCAAATATATTTATCTAACATGACACTTAAATACTTAAAATCATTCATTTTTTTTATCAATAAATATTAATTATTAACATTTTTTAAAATCATCTAAACAACCTTATATTTTCATCCAAAATCACACTTATGACAAGTTTACGAGCTACTACCTCTCTCTATATCTATATATGTGAGCAAATAAAACAATTCATATATAACATGGCACCGAACAACCTTTACATCTGCACCCCGTGTATATTAGGCACATCCTCGTACATGTACTGGTTACCATCTCCAAACATTATACACCCACACTGATGTTGCCAGAATAAAATGAACCCAACACAAATGATCATCCAGCACCGACATCAACACATAATAAAATGGTACACTTGGACACAACTGTGCATACAACTAAAACTCTGAGGTCTGAAACACATGGAGCTTCCAATGAAGAGAAATTCAAATTCTTACCACTTTAATTTTATCCATACAAAAATATCACCAATATATTATTGAATTACAAATGTGAGATAAAATTTCATATCAAATAGAAATAGAAAGATTGAGTACCATATGAGTGAAGAGAAAATTCATATATTCTTTCTACTTCTACATGATGTGACACTTCACCTCATACTTATAACCGTAACAAATACTGCACATTAATATACCTCTACACCAAAGCCACAATCAAAAGCACGCCTCAGGGTTATACTTTAACCAAGACCAAGCCATCATCTTAATTACATCAAGTAACATTATCTTGGCAACTGAAAATCATAATATAATATCTCAACAATAGCAACAATAAATTATAAATAAAAGCAATGCATGGTACAGCGTACAAATTAATTAATAAATCATTAGAATAAAACTAGGATACGAATACTATTAGAATTTTTTCTTCAAACGTGTATGAATTATATTTGTGAATTTTATTTCTGGATAATTAATTTTAAAGTCCAAAATTCCACGAAGAAGGAATATTGTATATATGTTTAAATCCAAACTCTTGCATTCGAAGTTGGAAATTATATATATATATATATATATATATATATATATATATATATCAATAAATTAAAGGAATGCGCCAATAGAGTAACAATTTCTAATTAAAAGTAAACCAATAAAATTAATATAATGATAGGCAAATTAAATGCTTATAATTTTCCAAAATTAAGAAAATTTATAATAGAAGCTTACATAAATATGAAACAATTAAAATAGAAAAAGAGTGTTATTATAAATATAGATAGAAAATTAAAGTTAATAAGAGCAAAGTAACAACTTACAGTTAAATATAAATCAATAAAATTCGTAGGAACAAGACTTATAATTAGATATAAATGAATAAGGTATGCAGAAAGAGGATAGTAATAACGGGATGTCAGGGGGCATACTCAATTTCGTCGACCACACATACTTCTCTCGCTTGACTTATTTACTCACGTATAGAATGTCAAGGGAAGAGGCATACCTAACCTTTTATAGCCAATAAATGGGATGAATTCATGGTATTATCTACTTTTACCATGATTATTAAATTTTTAAGTTAACTCGTTAACTCTTATGAGTTTACAAATTTATTTTTTGTGAGTTGATTATTAAGTAAATTCTTTTTTTAGTAGACTCTAAACAAACTTTATAAATTTTAAGTAAACTCGATAGATTATCGAGTTTATCACCGAGTCAACGAGTTAACAAGTTAAAAAAAAGATGAAAATATAAGTTATTTTTTATTATTTTATGTATGTTTAACATTCAACATACTTTCATTTAGTATGTTGTTCTCAATTACAAAATTATCACCTTTAATAACATTAAATTCTCGATGAGAATGATCTACCATTACTATAACCTCTAAAAATTATTATCTAATAGTGATGTATTATTATTAGATTTGGTTATTTAAATAATCTGAACTTTATAATTTATTGTTTTATTTTATTATATTGTTGAAATGTTTAATTAATATGTTATTTATAGATACTTTATTATTATTTTTACATGCAGTAGACTCTTACGAGTCTAAGAGTTGAATTCACGAGTCGAGTCTATGAAACTTTTATAAATCTACATAAACTCTCGAGTTTGATAACCTTATCTTTTACATCTAACGATAAAAATCAGATAGATTCTTTAAATATTTATGGAGTCATTTTAATCTAGAATTGGAGTAATTTATTTTGATATTTAATGTATTTTTTATTACATGCACAAATTATTGAATTGAAATTCTAGTTTTAATTAGCAAACAATACTTAAAACACAAAAGTATCGCATTTAAGCCTTGTCTTTTTTTAGAAAAAGAATTTAACTTATAAATTATTATTAAGTTAATTTTAATTTTAAATATTTATAGGTTAATTTTAAATATTCCCTTATTATTTTTAATAAATAAAATTAGGTATAAGAATTATAAGAGGATTTTAGGGATTTTGGATAATTTTTTAAATTCTATGAACTATTTTATAAATTTTAATAATTAATATAAAAGTGAAAAATCATAGATGTACAATTTGTAGTTTTGAGTTATTTTCAAAGATTATGAGTTACCTTATAAATTTTGGCTAGGGTCAAATCATATTTTTCTTTTTTAAATTAAGATTGAGTTAATATACTTTACTCAAATATTAAACAAATTAATAAGAAAATTTTATTATAAAAATATTAATAAAAAGTTATTCGAATATATCAATAAATAAAGGATGTTACACCTAATGACTTACATTAAAAAGTTAACATTACTATGAGTTTTTTCTTTGCAAAGAAGAACTTTAACATTTAAAAGAATGCTCAATTGAGAACCACAAAATGATGGTCCCTCAAAATAAAAATAGGATGATAAAAAACTAATCTAATATTGTCTTATATATAAGAAAAAATCCCACATTATAAATAAGTTGTTTTATTTATAAAATAATTCCATTTTTCTTGCCCTTTCGTTGTCATTTTTTCTATCCAGTCCGTCTCTTTACTTGTCTGAATTGAACCAACACCTAGAAGCAACAAGCAGAAGGAAAAGACAATTTAAGACACCTACACAGCTGGAGCCTCATCACCATTTAGCTAAGAAACAAAATACACTGAATTAAACTAAGACTATATATCAAGAAAAAGTCAAACTATTTTTGCTAACTACGTTAAATTTAATAATTATATTGGATGGAAAAATAAAAGTAAAATAAAATATATAATAAATTACATATATACTTTTAAGGATTTTTCAGATTGCTTATAATATTATTTTCTTTTTATGTCCTTAAGATAACCTTTTTTAATTGTTTAAAAACATTATATTAACGCCTCTAATACTTTACACTAATCCTTTATTATTTAAAAAATATTATATCTTGTACCTCTATAAAAGATATAGTTGTAAATATTAAAAAAATACCATGTGTAATATGAAAAATCTCAAAAATTGTTTGTATTTTTTTTCTAAATATACATAAATAAGGTGTAATATACTTAATTTAACATATTAGAGTGAAAATTAAACTTTAAAATAATAATTTAAGGACATAAAAACTTTACTCGAAGTTTAAAAAATAAAAGTGAAAAAATAGAGAGAAAAATAACTTTAGCAAGCTATTTTAATTTTTTCTCTAATTTAAATTTCAAAAAATTCTTGTGCAAACAAACAAAGCTGCACACAGGTCCTTCACGTGTACGTTGAGACCGATCAACCTCAGATTCTCTCTTAAGCCAGAGGACAGCGTCCTTCAATTCACGTGTTGAGACTTGAAACCGACATATGCAGTATATATGCAACGTCTTCAAGATTGGAAGGATTCTTAATTAATAAGTTCCATATACACCCCTAGTAAATTTCTTGCAATATTATGGCATTGAGGAATTCAAATAATTGTTTACAATATACGAAGGATATTCCTTTGACGTTGCATGAATATTTCCTTTTATAAATGTTTTTTTAGTACAGTACACGAGGAATTAATATTGTTAGTTGTTAGTAGTAATTAATCTGGTTGTGTTCAGTTTTTTGTATTATTTCAAATTAGCTTGTTTTTATTGATTATCATATATATGTTTCTTAATCATTAACTGATTAAATAGGAGATGTGGATGCTGTTGGGAGAGTCAAGGGTCAACCCTCACTGCAATTGATGTTAATATATCTTTATACTTTCCAATTTTCTCTTCCTTTTATGTTATTTCAATCAGCATTGAAGATATACTATAAAAAAAAATCTACATTTTAAGTTACACACTTCTAGTTGAGTTCATGGTGTGCCCATTTAATGATTTAATTTATTCATCCATATGATTGTTTGTCAAACTTGTTAAAAAATTAAATATATAATTTTAATCTCAACCATTATATAACGGTGGTCCAGCCATAAACTATTTGATGTATTTTTTTACCCTAAAATTTTCCTTTTTGTCATCTTGGGATTGATATATACGTGGCATGCATGCATGTGCTAACAAGTTTGATAGTGGGAATCAGTGAGATGCATGATTTCTATAGCCTTGTCCACATGAAAATCTCACGTGATACGTTCACCAGAATCATACACCGAACCGAATTTCATAGCCTTGGAGGATCAATTTGGCCTGCAGCATGCATATGCGAATTCAGCATCACGGTTATTCACAGGATTCATCTGTTTAGCTGCATGGAGCAAGTAGTAGCAATATGTGCATCTAATTCAAATTAAACTAAAAAAAATCTATTAAATCTCCTTATAAGAGAAAAATATCGTACGTTGTCTTTTAACAATTACTATCTATGAATACAGAATTTGTTTGAGTCTTTAATTTACAGTTATAAAAGGAAGAAAAAGTACTTTTACTTTTAGTAAAAAGGTTGAAAGAGATTTAAAAAAATAAAGGTTGAAAAAGATAAAGGATAAAAATACCTATATGTTATTCACAGTAGAAGAGATGTGAATGAGAGACCGAGGGGCCATATTTTAGTGATTAATAATGGTTATTAGAGAACTTATGATATTAGTTCCTAACTTCAATTCCAACTCACTTCAATTAACTCATGACCAATGATTATGGAGTATATAATAATGACATTTAAATTACTCAAGAAGGATGAATAGAAAATACTTTAGATAATAGTAAATCGTTATCTTGATTTTATTCCTGGCTTACAAAAGCACTTGCCATCAATTCTGGCTTAGAACACACCTAGAATATTTATTCACTAACACTTCAAAGGGAAGAAGAAAAAGCAAACCGATTATAAATAACACATTAATCATTTCCATTCATGCATGTTGCTTGCTTCTTCATTGACAAGTGTTCGCAGCAGAGAACTTACGGAGGAACATAAACAACGACGGGGCTCCTTACTTGAAAAGTGCCATCATCCCAAACCAAAGACGAAGAAACTATATTTGCATTGTTAATGCTTCCTTCAATCTTAAGGGTGAACGACATCTTCTCCTCCAAAGACGAGAAGACCAAAACATCTGGCACTACTTTGATGTTTAAGGAAGAAGATGATGGAGGTGTAGTTACTGTGGCTTTATATATGGATTTAGCTGATCCAACATTAGTAACAGTTCTACTAAAAGTGGCACTAATATACTTTGAGCGAGTTGTGGATAGAGCAAAAGATGGGAGATTAAGGTCCAAAACACTTCCTGTATTTGCTGGTGTACAAGTGGTTTTATTATCTCCTGTAATTTTGTCCATAAATCCACTATAACCATCTCCACACAGAAACTTGACATAATCAATTTCAGTAGCATCGTAAACTAATCCAGGTTTTACTGCCTTCATAGGATTGATTTGCCCAGCACCATAACCAAATTCAGCATTTCCATGATTAAGTATATCACGCATTGGAGTAGCTGTAAATAAATAAATAAAACGAAGACAGATGGTCATAAACATACTCAACCCATTAAATTAGACCTCAAGATAATTGAAATAGATATGTAATTTTGAACTTGAACCCCTTCAACTCCATGGATTAAGTTAATCGACTATTTTTCCCCAACAAAAATGTATAAAGTGGAAACTTATATATAAAAGTGCATAATCTTCTATATTATTTTCTTTATATATATATATATATATAACTAATATTTTCACGCCCCACTTTTCTTACATTATCCACACCTCTCATTAAGCTCATTTAAATTTCTCTCTCCTTATTTTTCCAACGAAATTATGGGTGTAAAGGTGGTATAAAAAAATGTGTAAGGAAAAACATGTTCCTTATATATTTATGAGTAATATGAACATTCATATATTATAGACATTTATTTGACACTTTTTTTCTTATTTTTATTTGTTTTTTCATATCAAATTATATTACTTATGATATTCACACTTTACTGGCTTTTTCTTTCAAAGTGTCTAACCCCCCTAGAAGAGAAATTGTAGTCAGGAAAGAGAAGAAATTTTCAAAAA
The DNA here is from genome assembly GCF_000004515.6 of Glycine max. NCBI lineage: Eukaryota > Viridiplantae > Streptophyta > Magnoliopsida > Fabales > Fabaceae > Glycine > Glycine max. The sequence continues at coordinate 5,192,453 of NC_038250.2, forward strand.
GTAATATGAGTCTTACATTATTATTGTATTTTAATTAAAATATTTATTCAAATTTTTATTTCATTCCATTTTATCAAACTAATCTTATAGGGGTGTCCTTGCATTTTTATCCTATATTTATACCGGACCGGCCCTAGCATAAAGCAACTAAAGGTCGTGCTTTAGGCCCAAAACAAATTGATTAACAATAGTATTTGTATAATTTTTGTAAGGCCCATAATTGTTCTGTTATTTGTTCCAACGTAAATAATAATCGGTTTGAAGAAAAAAAATAATTACTCATTAATTTCAATTAATAAAGATATTTTTTAATTGGTTATATCAAAGATTCAAAGGCCCCCTCAATATTCAATTCTCACCTAAATCAACCCAAAAGTCACCCTTTTTATTCCTTTCTCTCTGTATTCCTTTGTTCTTGAACTGCTTATCACTATCACTATTAATTTTATAAAATCCTCACTTTAAAAATATGTTGCGCCGGCCCTGATTTATACACGTGTGTGCTTGCTAGCACAAAGAAACATGAAGGAAAAGAAGGTCACAATATAAAGAAAGGTCGAGTTATTGATAAAATGTTTCCAATCCTAATCCCTTTATTTTGATTTAAGGATCATGAGTGATTCAAATATGATATCGCATAGCAAAATAAACCTTACATCCTATACATGTATGTGAACAAAACCAAATTTGCTTGTTCCCGTCTCCTATTTTTTTTTTCTAGTTATCTTAAGAAGCAGCATTCATACAAATAAAAATATATATAAAAAAACAGTATCCGAGGTGGGAAAGAAAGATCTACTTTGTACTCCCTCCGTCCTAAATTGGCAGATATTTAAGGTTTTTCAGACAGACTAATAAAATGAGTATTTCAAGTTAATTAACATTTATTAAAAGATAATTTTACTAAAATATATATAATTGTTTCTTTTCTTAATTTCAGTAACATTATGTATTACATAGGAAAATTGAAATGAATATTTGAATATTTCATTGAAAAATAAGAACATCAAATAATTTAGAATTTTTTAAAGATAAATATTAATTCATGCCCTAAGGACCTAAAGATACTGGTTAGGGAACTTAAGTTACAAATATTTTTATTGAAATGTAAAAAATTATATTATTTATAAATTTTTTATACTATCTTATTGTTTATACTATAAATATATATTTTTTAATTTTTTTAATTAATACTCTAAGAACACATGCTAGCCAGACGTTTTTTTCAATGGTTAAATGTGCAGTCACTATGAAGGGAGGGAGTATATTTTTTTAAGTGATGGATAGGAAAAATAGATAGAATAATTACTATATGTGTGGATACCAAGGAAACCATTACCAGTTGTCATTAATGCGGATTTAATCACTGCAGGAGACCAGTTGGGATGAAATGATTTGATGTAAACAGCTGCTGCAGTAACATGAGGACATGCCATTGAAGTTCCATATAGTATATTGTATTTTGAAATTCTCTTATCTCCTTTAACTCCGGAGATAGGAGCAATTGGAGACCATGCAGCTAGAATGTTAACCCCTGGAGCAGCTAAATCAGGCTACAACATCAAGAGATAATTGCAATAAGCAAATAACCTTGTACTAGCTAGTTGTAACGGTTAGATTGATTGTATAAATATTATGCCGTGAAGTTACCTTTAGAATATTTGGAGTGATTTTGTTTGGACCTCTACCTGAGAATGAATCAATATATGGGGCTAATGGATCTTTGCCTTCATAACTCTTAAATATAGTCGCTGTTGGATTACTGTAATGTTCGGTAACATACATAAATCAATCAATTCAAGACTAAACAAAATATTATATCATATGAGTGTAAATCCTCTGCAATAAAATAAAACAATATGTGGTACATAATTATATTATTGATCAATATAACATTTAAATTATACATCTAATCACACTAAATCTATTCTTTATATGCACCCATGTATATTAATTTGTTCCATCTCATTTGTGTATAAAAAATGGATCTAGCTAGTGTGATTAAGTATACAATTTAAGTGTTGTACTAACCAATAATATGATTATTAACTAAATATTACTTCATTTTTATATCATATATTTAATCTTAATGAAAAGTTTTGTACCTTGTTGACTTTAAATAAGAATATATTTGTGCCCCGTCATTGTGAGTAATGTGAGCCGCTGGCAGGGGAAATACATCTGACACAGCTAAAGAAACATTACTTCTAATTATAACACCAACAGCCCCTTGAGCAAATCCCACAAATGATGGATAAGGAATGTTATCACACAAAAGGATTTTTCCCTTCACCAAAGCTTTATCCAAAGCGTTTTCTTGGCAATACCTAATTAACAAGTGATAATGTTAGGATGATGTCTTAAAATGTAATAGAAAAAAAAACTAGTAACTACGTACATACGTACCAAAATAGTAATAAAAAGGAGAGATGGGTAAATGTTGGTACCTAGCATTGGAACTGTTACCCTTGATGATGGATGCATCTCCAGCATAAATTAATGGATGCTGTATATTGTGGAGATCAAATGCATTTACTGAAACTCCCTGCATATGTTGAGTGAAATCTTTTAGGTTACTTAATATTTTCAAAAATAATTATAATATTTTTTAAATCAAGTAACAGTGCACCCATTGATGTGGATCAAAGGAACCTTGCATGACTATAAAAAGAAAGAAGTAAAAGAAAATTATTTGTCACACTTTTACAATAATTTTGGGCTTAAATATTGTGAAGATTTCTAAAATATATCTGAATTCTGTAGTTAATTTCTAAAAAAAATTGTTTATTATTGATTCCTAAAACTTCAAAAGTTAATTTTCATTTAAACACATGATGATATGTCTTTTAGTTAAATGTGTCAGCAATACATAGACGAAGTCATGTCATCACATTTTAGATTAAGACTAACAACATGAATTTGACACAAAACTTTTAAATTTTGAGACACAATGAAAAAAAAATAGGAAGCAATTACAAAATTTAAATATATTTTAAAAATCTCTAACATATTTAAGTCATAATTTTTTATATTCCTTTTGCACCTGAGAAATTTTAACATTTTTTAAGATGATGCAATCTCAATCAACCAATCTCCACATGATATGTAACTATTTTTATTTATGAAAGAAAGTTAATAATGTATCACATACAGAATGATTGAAGTTATGTAATTTTGAATATCATAATATATGATATTTATTTTTTTACAATTTTAAAAAATATCAAATCAATCAACACAAAGAAATAATCCTTCTAAATTCAAATATAAATAAAAATACCTAATTTTACATTGACAAAAAATGTTAGTTAAGTTTATTTAGTTTTCTTGATTTCATATAAAAAAAAAATACATTTCTTAAACTACCCTTAATTATATTTATTAAAGATGAATGCTCAAATGTAACTTAGCGGATGTAAAATATTTGAAATTATTATGAAATTATGGTATCATGTAAAATGTTTGATTTAAAAATATAATGTGTATCCATAATCCTTTAATACTACATTTGGTCTTTTATATATATATATATATATATATGAAAGAAACAAACACTTAATTTATCATGAATAAAAACAATTAAATTAATTGGTTTTAATTAATAATATTATAAATTTCAATTTTATTTTAAAATTAACCGTAACATTAAATTGTTTACGAGGTGGTTATTTTATAAAAAAAAAATCAACCTATAAATATATCTTATTTTATTAATATTTCAATAAATACATCCATTTTCATAAAAAAATCAATATATATATATATATATAATTAATAAACCTCAAAATTAATTAAATGTAGAAAAGAAATCTAATAATAATACACTTAAAAGTAATATCATATTTCTTATAATTAGGATTAAAAAAAAATATTCTCTTTTGTTGTATATATAAAGAGGCGGTATGTATTACCTCATAGATCTTGCCATTTCCCAACTGGATCTTAGTGAAAAACTTTTTATCTATGGTGGAGGCAGCTACACTAAGCAACCAAGGTGCAAACTTTGAGGTTGAGTAAGGACCTAATTGACCCAAATTGTCCGCAGATGTTGATGTTAATATGCCTTTCTTCATTGCATGGAAAGCTCCTATTGCGTGTACGTCTTTAAAATACTTGTTGTGTGTAAGCTGTGTAGCTCCCACTGAGACGGAAAGGATGTCAACACCATCTGCAATGGCTGCATCATAGGCTTTAAGGATGTCTGTAGTGTCACAACCCGTTGCCCAACACACTTTATACACAGCAATACGTGCTGATGGAACTCCTCCTCTGGCTGTCCCTGAGCCAAACCCTAATAGACTCGCGGACCTAACTGGGTTTCCCGCAGCAGTGGAAGCACAATGACTCCCATGACCAGTTGTATCAATTGGAGACTTGATGTCATCTTTCTCAAAAAAACCCTTAGTGCGAAAATATTGTGCTCCAATTATTTTGCTGCCATTTAATTACAAACATGCATCATCATATATGCCTTATTAACAAATTTATATATATATATTAACAAAACCTTAAAAATATTTAAAATTCTTAATAAATGATCGATTTTTATTTTAAATTCTTAATAAATTTTTTTGTTATATTAGATTATGATATATTAAAATATTTTTTTATATATATCATCATTGACGTGATATATTATAAATAAATCTTCTTAATATATATTACCAGTTGAAATAGTGTCATGTCATAATTTAATTGGTGATAGACTTAAAATAAAAATTTTAATAATATTAATTATTTAATGTAATAAATTTTTTTATTAAAGACCTGAAATAAAAATTCATCATTTATCAAAAGTTTTAAACATATTTAAATTGTTTAACAAATTAATATTAAGTACTTATTGCAAGTGAAGTTCTGGCAAATGCCCTTCCATTTCTTTGGTGGTGGACCAAATCCAGCATCATTAAAGCTATCAGATTCAGGCCAAATTCCGCTATCGATCACTCCAACGATTGTGTTGCTCTCTGCTATAATGTTTCTTTGAACATTTTCGGGGAAGCCAAGAAAGTCCCAAGACCTTGTTGTTTGTGGCTTATGGATTCTGTCTGGTATAACAGAGACCACACTATCCATTCCTGCCCAAATTAATGTCTCATTGTTTTTTCACAGTGTATACATCGTACGTGAGATATATATTGACTGACATGCGTATTAAAATTACCTCTCATTCTGTTTGCTTCTTCTTTTGTTAGCCTCGCCACAAATCCATTCAAACTCTTGTAGCTATGCAGCAAAGCATCTGGTGGAAAATTTCTGGATGGAGGATATATGTTATTTGGAACTGTAATTAGTATTTGGCCAAAAAAAGAAATTCCCACCCAAAAGAGAAAGCTCTTGATTGAAAATATTTTCACAAGAACGCCCTTATTTTAGAGTAATCTTTACACTATTCTTTTTTGTCTAAATCAAATTGTTAGATACTTATATATAATTGATGATGTGTAATGTTTTACTTTGAGGAGTAATTAATTTGTTTTTCACCTAATGAATTTCATTTCTCTGTTGTCTTTTGAAATTATATAATTTTCATGATTTTTAAAATTAAATATCACCATTTAATATGCTATTATGCATTATTATTTTAATGGAATAGTATAAGGACAGCATGAAAAAAGACAGAAAAAAAGTCAGATCTATAACATGATGTATAATGTCTCACTTTAATGTCTGGTGTGAACACATGATAAGAGAAAAGAAATAACTTGAAAAATTAATGTCACTCAAATCAGAAAAGGAGGGAGAAATTATTTTTTTATAATTAAATGATAAATTATTATTATTATTATTATTATTATTATTATTCTATCTCTAAATAAAACTTACTAAAACAGAGAATTTTATTAGTTTTTTTTTTTCTAAATCCACTCATACTAAAAAAAGGAAGTTTGAGTGCATTAGCAAAACAAGTGCAATAGTTTTTTTGGTGTAAATATCAAGTGCAATACACGTTGAGTCTATTTACCTTTTAATTAAAACAAACCTATATATTATTGCATGTGGGTTCGTAATTAGTTGTATTAGTCTTAAGTTTCATTTATATAAATTAAAATAAATTAAAACAATAAATTTTATCAAAGTACCTTTTCTTGAGAATAATTTATTTAATTTAGTTTTCTTTGAGTTATTGAAAATATCATTTAAGTCTTGTGTTTGGACACGTTAGGGACACAAATTAGAATTAATTTTTTTTATTGTCAAATATTAATTTTGTTAATACGGGTGATTACATTTATAATTTTCTTTTCTTTTAACCATTTAACTCATCTTATATCTTCTTTCTTTTTTATAATTTGTAACTAAATAGATCAAATTACAAAGAAGTTAATTTTATGTTTACCATCCTAATCATGATCATGTATCATAACACTATGTGGATGACATGAATCTTATGCTAGATAAAAGTGGTCCATTATAAATCACTTAAATGACTTATCCACGCTAGCCTCCACCTAAACAATATAAGATCATTAATTTAAAGTAAGTCTAGTTTGACCAATTTCTATCTTTAATTAATATTATTATTTGGTAATTATCGTTAATTAATAATAAAAATGAGCATATTTAACTTCTTAATGTTGAATTGATTATTATCTCCAAACATCCAAACATACGAAAGTTATATAAACACTTAAACATTTGAAATATATATAGATAATGCGAGACTAATATAGGTAGTTATTTTATATGTATTCTAATAAAAATGGGGAGCAATTATTGGGTAAATAATATATGACCTGCCGAGGACACTCTCAACCATACTAGTGTGAAGTGATTCTGCGAATCCCACACCCTTCGGATAATCGCCCATGTAGACGATGTAAGTCTGTATATAGAATATGATTAGAGTGCATTAGCAAGATGAATGAAGAAGGAATTTAAATTCAATACTCCTACTAGGTTGCATGTGAGGGTTCAGAGATTGAGAAATTAAAATATTCAACCTCACATAAAATCATTTTTTAAAATAATCCAAATTAACTCTTATTAACTTTAAAAATAATCCAATATTTGTTAACCTAAAAATTGTAATATGTAACATAAAAATATAATTTAAAAAATGGGAAATAGGAGAGAGAGAAAATCAAATACAAACTGGACCCACTCTCTAAAGATATACTTGAAGTATATATATTTTCAAATGTATATTTTCGTACGGACAAACAGTTTATGTCGCTAGGTCAAGCAACGTAGATATATATTATTTACCTTTCGATCATCTTTAGAAAATGATTGAGTCAAAAGCAGAAAACATGTAAATATTTGGAGGAGATGCCACAAGCCTACAGAGATCATTCTTCAGTGAGAGTAAATCTTGTTGACAAAATGTTTGAATATGTTTTCACGCACGCTCTACAGGTACCTGTGAGTAAATTTAATTTGTAAGTGAATAATGTGAAGTGTTAGAAAGTACACACCATAAACAATTAACTAAAAACAACTCTAAGCCCTTATTTGGTGGAGGAGAAATAAAGGAGAAAAAGAGGATAAAAACATCTTTTCAATGGGGTCTCACTTTTTACACATTTTAATTTTAATTTCTTTATTTTATTTTTATTTTTTCTATTTTTTATTTTCATCCTCTTTAGTATCCACCAAACACAAGCTTAGTCCAGTTGAAATATGCAAAAGTAAAAATATAAAGTTATATATCATAGATAAAAAAGACAGAGAGAGAAAGATCGAGAGTAAGAGTAAATGCTTTAGTTTATAATTAATTATATATATGTCTAAATCCAAACTAGCTCTTGCATATGCAAAATTCAAGGCTGTGAATTATACATAAGATTCACTAAAATACACATTCAATGAAGTTATAACTAAAAAATATCTTAAGATATACCAATAGTTTAATTAGCTCAATATTTTATAAGCATTTGGCAACTTATACACTTATCCTTATTTTTTTAATAGGAGTGAGTTGTGTACTTTAAGATTTTATTTAATTATAACTGGTTAGCATACTCATACTAAAGTTTCAATTTAAGTATACAAACTTTTTTAAAATAATTTGGATTAAGTTCAATGAATAAGTAACATTATTAAAAGAAAATTATTAAGAATCAATTTATATAAGACAATAATATTAACATGAATAACAAACATAAATTAATAAATAAATAGGAATAGGACAATGGAGCAATTATTTATAACTAAAAGTAAACTAATAAAATTAATATAATTCGTGGTAAAACAATGCTTATAGTTTACCACAATGAAGAGAAGTTATAAGAAGCTTATATAAATATGAAACAACTAAAATAGAAGTGGAATATCGTGTTATAAGTATAGACAAACAAAATTAACACGAGAAAAGTAAAAACTTAAAGTTAAATATAAACCAATAAAATGAGTAGAAATAGGATTTATGATTAAATATAAAAGAATAAAGTATATAGAAATAGAAATAGAAATAGAAATAGAGTAATAACGGGTATCACTGGCCGGGGCATACTCAATTTCTTCGACCACACATATTTCTCTCGCTTGGCTTACTGACTCATGGGATGTCAAGGGGCATACTCTACCACTCCCTTTTATAGCCTATAAATGGTGCCATTTTCCACATATGACACACATTAATTTATCATTTAAAAAAAAAAAAAACATATCCACTCTCTTTTATAGCCAATCAATGGGATGTTGCCATGGTGCCATTTTCCACGTATGACACACATTTATCATTAAAAAAAAACATATCACCGAATGTGGATTAGTTGTAATGAAGAATTATACTAGTTTAATCAAATGTCTGAAGTCCATAAAAGGATAAATTTATTTTCCCATCAATTTAAAGTTAAGAATGTATAATTTTTATATCTTTTTAAAAATAACATTTCGATTAAATAATGTTTCTCATGGATATATTTGTAGTTATATTTTTTACAAAATTACTCTCATAGAAAAGGTGAGAATCTAACTTTTCAGCATTAAAAAAAAGTTCTATTATAATAAAAATATTATATTTCTTTTATTGGATCATTTAGTGTAATAAATAATTAAATTTTTTAATAAAAAATATTATATAAATCTTTGATTGTCAAGAAATTAATTATATGATATTCTCAAAAATATTTATCACAAATCAAACATATTTTAATCATTTCTAAAAATTATAATTCCCACCTAGGAATCTTGATTCTTCGTCAGCATGAAAAAAATTTGCTCCTATCAAATACACTCTGGGGGTTATTTTGTACCAGTACTTGAATAACTGACATTGGTATTTAATGTAAATTTTCATTACATGCATGAATTTTTGAAGTAAAACTCTGATTTTAATCAAAAAAATATCAAAAGCACTCCAAAAACTACGTCTAAGTTTTATTTTCTTAAAAAAAATACTTATAAATTACTATAGTAATACAACTTAGTTTAATATTTTAAGATTTAATTATTTTAAATTTTATTTTATATTTTCAAGAAGTTTAATTTATTTTTAAATTTATCAATTAATTTAAATATTTCTTTTCTATTTTTAATAAATAAAAGTATCTATAAAAATTATAAGAGGATATTAGGGATTTTGGTTTTTTTTTATAAAATCTATGAACTATTTTATAAATTTTGACTGATTATGGTCCAATCATAGTTTTTCGAAACTTATAGTCTATAGTGCTTTATCCAAGTATTAAATCAACAAAAAAATATTATATCATAAACTAATAAAATTAATATAGAGATAGAGTTATGCAATATCTAAGTATAAGGAAAATTAATATTGGGAGCGTTTGTTTCACAGTTGGTCTTTTTATTTTTTGAAATATGAGGTTGGAAAAATTTATCCCCATATCTGTTAAGAGATAGATAATAAAATAATTATTACCGGATATATTATTTTTTTTAAAATACTCAAGAATAACATTTTCCTATTATATTTCTAGAAAAAATATTCGAAGGATAAAAGAAATAATGCGTGAAACTTACGTTCTCATTTTTCACTTTAGAGTTCTCTTTATACTAGTGTGAGTGTGATACCCCTCCTTTTCTTTTCCATAGAATATATACTTGTGGTCATAAACCCAAAAAATATAATGCAATTTAGTTAAATATTTTAATACTTGCCTATTTAAAATCTCATTTTATGATTTTTTGGAAGTTAATTTTAATATGAAAGATTTCTGAATTTAATATTAATTTTTTCATACTATTTTATTAAATAAAACATAATTATATGAATTACAAGAAATGTAATTGATATTAGATTTTTAGAGTTTTGAGTTATTTTTTAAAGTCTATGAAGAATTTCCTTATAAATTTTGACTAAGGTCAAATCATAAATTTTTAAATTTTATGATTTAAGGCACTTTGCACAATTATTAAACTAATTAATATAAAAATTATTGTAAAAAATAATAAAATATTTATTTGAATTTATCAGTATATAAAATTATGTTACACCTAATGACTTGTATAATTTTTTTAACATTATTATGAGTTTTTTCTTTTCAAAGAAGAACTTTAACACGCAAAAAGAATGTTAAATTGAGAACCTCAAAATGATGGTTCCTCAAAACAAAATTAGGATGATGAAAAGAGTTTGTGTAAGAGGAAGAAACTTTTTTTTTTGGTCAATAAGTAAGAGGAAGAATTAAACACTTTTCCAAACCATGAGTTGTTGTAAACCCGTGTATTTGTCTTCATTTTCTACATATAAAAAAAAAAAAATGATATGGCACTTTTTCAAAAGAATGATCAATTGAAAACCACAAAATGATCGATGCTCCCTCAAAACAAAATTAAGATGGTAAAAAAGTTTGTGCACGAGAAAGAGATAAACACTTATCCAAACGAACTTCAACTACTACCGCAAGTTGTATGATATGGCACCAACAATTATTCTCTCATATTAATGTTGGTTTATTAATTTTTTGAATAAATTAATGTCAATACGAATTATTTAAAAGTAATGAAAATTTATTTTTTTAACGAAAATGTTAATCAGGATCATAAAGATACTCTTTAAGAAAATTGAAATAGAAAGTTTTTTTAATTTATTGGGAGATAGAAAATTATAGTGTCTGTAGTTTTTTTTTTTTTTGCATTTTTCTATAATTTTTATATTAAATATGAATTTAATATTTATATACTAACGGTGTAAAAAAAATTGGATTGTTATTCAATTAAAAATTACAATATAAATTATTTTAAAATAATTATTTTAAAACTCAATAAACTTACCATGTATAATAGATTATAATAACATAAATGTATAAAATATTTTACATTATCAGTACACAATCTTTTTTCTTATTAAGTATTTTCTTTTTTTAATTTCTTAATCAATGCTATAAATTAGCAAAACTCATTTTTTATTACTATAATTAAATAACTCACAGTACAATGCATGGATTTATTTCCAGTTTTCTTAACAACATGTACCAAGCTTGAAACGCCTATACCCTATTTTAAGTGGCAAGTAACCTGTGATTTGTGTCCAAGCCTCCAAAGCTAATTACAAGTTCATTTGTTTATAATTAATTTGTGATGTGTGATTCTTCTCTAGCTATTCCAACAAAACGGAACAAAACCTGTGTATTATATAAGAGGCACAAAGGACTTCAAGGTTTACTCAACTTAGAATGCATGTAAGCATTGGAATTTTTGGACAAAGAAAAAGTTAAAAGAATTTAAGCCGTCATATTTAAGACAAGCTAGCATAAAGATATTATATCTTCTGTTCGATAGGAACAGTAGTATTGAACACAAGATATTTTCATAGGTCATGTAAATTTTTTATTACAGTATTAAAAAACACATTTCACACTTTCATTGGAAGGTACGAAAAGCAAGCACCAGAACAAAGAGAGTGAAACCTGAAGAAAAAAAGAAAAGTAAAAAATGTGTTTTCAAATTTGTGTCAGTAGTATAAAGATATTTTGTCTAGCAAAGCAGTGATATACAACTGCTGCTTGCAGATTTTGAGACATGTGACCACCATGGTCACATGTTACCATTGGTTTAAATTAAATGATTTCTTACCTCTCAAATGTAATTTTGAGAAATTAATTAATAGTTATAATTTTCACTACTTACTTCTTTGAACAAGAAATCTTAGCAGCAAAGGAGCAAAGTAAAAAATGTCTCAACCAACACACCTGCAAGAAGACAAGCAAAGAAAAGACAAAGACACCTACACTATATAGCCTGACGATCTAGCTAAGAAACAAATCACACTAAAATTTATTATTTAGATCTTTAAAAGAATTTTATTATTAACATCTTATTTCCTATTTCTCATCTATTTTCTCTTTCTCTCTCTCCTTATATCTCCTTCCTTTCTTCCTAACAAACGCATTCTTAATAATAACCAAATATATTTTTTTCTTCTAATTAAAAATCATATTAGACCAGAAATAAACTCAATGCTCATGTTGTCTATCATTAAATTAAACACGCATTGTGATTGCTAATTAATGTGACAGTCCTGAACCATTCATTAAAAAGAGATCTGAAATTTTAAATCATTTAAACCCCTTAATTAATCTGTTTTATCAAGCAAGACGCGAGTAGACTTAACCATTGAAAATTATTAATTAATACGGGAAGCAAAAATGAAGACCATTGTTATTTTTCTCCTATTAATTAATCATTAGAATTAAGCTTCTCAATACACAAAATGAATTGTCCTGTTACGCAGAACCTCATGGCACTCGCAGCAAGTGCGTAGATATGGAATAAATACCATTAATGATACAATAATGTTATTCTTACACATAATTCATAATGTTTTTTTACAACATTTTTTCCTTTCTATTATATCATTCATTTTTATCTCATTTGTTGTTCTTTTATTCTAATTAAACACAATACGAGAAATATTTTGATTAATTTCTTCTGGTCCCAACCTCTGTCTAGTCTTCACATGCATGTTCTTAATTTGTCCTCTGAAGTTGGGGCGATGAACCCGTGAAGGGACGTTGTCCTCTTATGATGCATAATGCACGGCATGCCAATGTGGGATGCCACAAAGATTCAAATCCATAATGATAGGAGTTATGTTTTGAACGGTGCGGTGACAAGTGTAAAATTCAATCAGCATTTTTTCTTCTCTTATTTTTTTTAATATCTTTTTCATTTACTTTTGGATGAAAAATATTTCATATTTTCTCCTAATCACTCTACCAATATAACTATATAGAAAATAAAAAAAACATATAACACAAAATCTATTATATTTTTTTATTTTTCATTCACCCTATTTTTTTTTTCTCGTCATTGCCGGCCCTTATTCCATATTCCTTATTCCTTATTCCCTTTCGTTTCTCAAATTAAACTCAAATCTTTATGTTCAAATCTCCAATAACATCCATCTTCTTTATGAAAATAAAGTACAACAACATTCAGGTCTATGAAATCAATACAGAAAATCAACAAAAATACACAGAACAAGTCTTCAAGACAAATCGGAATAAAAAACAAATTACAGAGAACAAGAAGAAAACAATGAATGCTTTCCATCATGTATCTGAAATTATTCATGCAACATAACTATTACAGAGAACAAAATAATAAAAATAAAGACTGCAAAACCATTGCCACCAAACTAAACCCACCATGAACCACCTCCGACAAAATCGTGAACCCAGATCTGATTGAAAAACTGAGACCAGTCAGAACCCATCTTAGAAAAAGAACTCAAGAAAATTTGCTAGGTCTAGAAAGGAGAAAGGAGGTGGTGAGAAGGAAGAAAAGGAATATGAGGAGAAAAGGGGAGACGAAGAGTGAAAATAAAAAATAAAATGAAATAATAACAGTATTATTCGGTGCTTTATGACCATCCTATACCCAAATTATCTGTACCCTCCATTTAAATATTATCAAATCTATACGGTTAAGAAATGTTCGCACCGTGCGTACCCTTAAAAACATTCTTGTTGCACCCTGCGAACCCATGTATGGGTACGCAAGTTAGCCAAAGTCGAGTACGTAGTGTGCATGACATGAGACATATTGAAATCACCAGTCTCAAAATATGTCCCTTTTTCTGTCCAACCAATTATCTAATGCCAGGTCACTTAAAAAAATGAATTTTTAAACTTTCACGTTAAAACTTCGTTAACTGTCTTCATTGAGCTCATCCCTTCCTTTTCCATCAAACTTAACCGATTTGTTGTCATGTGCCGCATCGGTCTAACACTGCTAGAAAATAATTTTTGCCTTGTATCATGTGAGTAAATTTTTATTTTATTTGGATTTAAAATTCTTAAGAGTTAGGGCAGAAAAATAGCAAAAAGAGACATTTTTAGATGAAGTTGAGTAGAAAGCCTCAAAGTTTAGGATGTTTTGGACAATATATGCATGGCCTTAACCCTGGTTATGCAACTTTTTGCACAACCTAATAGGAATGTGCATAGTCTCACATTTTCCTTTTCCAATGCATCATACAAACGTGCAAATGCTTCTCCTTATTCAATGCATCAAACTAGCCATCATGGTATTGGTACATCAAACACAATAATGGGACTCCTAACTTGGAACTCACCATCATGCCAAACCAAAGAACCTGACACAATAGCTGAGTATATTGCTCCATCAATACTAAGCACAAAACTTCGCTTTTGACCAAGAGAAGTGAACGACAAAACACTTGGGGTCACTTGGATTTTTAGTCCTATAGGAGCAGTCACAGTAGCTTTATATGTGGAATTTGGTGACCCAACATTTGTAACAGTCCTGTAGAAACTGCCACTTACAATTGGTGTGGACTGTGTGGCTTGAAGAGCAAAGGAAGGGTAGTTTAGATCCCTTGCTGTTCCATAAGGTGTCTCAGGACAAGTGCTGTTATCCCCTGTGATGAGTTTTAACATCTTTGAACTATAGCCTTGTCCACATAAAAATCTCACATAATCACTTTCATCAGCATCATAAACCAAACCGGGTTTCACAGCCTTGTAGGGATCAATTTGGCCTGCTCCATATGCGAATTCAGTGTCACGGTTATTCACAGGACTCATCTGTTTAACTGCAAGGGATTAGTTAAAAAACATGTTATAAGCAACATTTATAAGTAATATTTATTAACTAAGTTTAGTGTTTCTTCATGCATAAACATCTACGAACCCTATACTTCAAAAATGAAAACATATCGCTGTCTTACCCGTGTCGTACACGATATGCCTCCGATATGTATCCAACTTTTTTTTTTTTTTGAGAAAAATGTAAGACACAACTGGGATACGACTTCCATACAAGATGCTTTCTATATGTCTTGAGCCACTTTTGAATTTTTTGTTATTTTTTAACTTTAAAATTTAAAGAAAAAAAGTCCAGACATAAATAAAACATAACTATTTTCTCTTCTCAAAACATAAACAAAAACAAGACATATCCCTTTTCTCTTCTTCAAGCATGACAACTCCTTTTCAGCAAATTTAGATGTTCTTCTAATAAGGGAGTTTATTTTATAATTTTTTAACGTATCTTGGATGCATGGTATCCTTACTTTCAAAAATATTTCGGTATCCGTATCATATCCCATATCTAGGCTTCATAGATAAATAAAAAAAAAAACTTCGTATCCCATTGCCCGGAGGCTCTTCGCTATGCGAAGGTATGGGGGAGGGATGTTGTACGCAGCCTTACCCTTGCATATGCAAGGAGACTGTTTCCGGATTCGAACCCATGACCAACAAGTCACCAAGGCACAACTTTACCGCTGCACCAGGATTTGCCCTCGCTTCATATGAATGAAATAAGTTGTCACAACTCTCAATTCTATTACCTGTTGTCATTAGAGCTGAGCGTATAGCAGCAGGAGACCAAGTAGGATGAAATGATTTGACATACCCTGCTGCGCCTGACACGTGCGGGCAAGACATTGATGTTCCCGAGATAATATTGAACTGTAATTCTCTCTTGTCAGCATGAGTATCAGAAGGAGGGGAAATTGGAGACCAACTAGCTAGAATGTTGACTCCTGGAGCCATCAAATCCGGCTGAAACATTAAACCAAACAAATAAGAGAAAAAGAAAAAGAATAAGTCATGACAAGTATTGTTACCTGATAGAGATATGTTTGATTATTCATTCATAGAAATGTACCTTGAGAATTTCAGGTGTAACTATATTTGGACCCCTTGATGAGAAAGAGGCTACCTGGGGGGCCAAAGTATCTTTTATCTCATTGCTCTTAAATATTGTTGCAGTTGGGTTCCTGCATGGTGTTTCAAGCAATTCAGTTTAGATTAGTGTGGTACTCTAAATGGTTGTTGTTGGTGTGTAACTGAATATTGTATCTAATTGATATATACCCTGTAGACTTTATGTAGCCATATACACTGACACCATCCTTCAACTCAAGGTAAGATCCTGACAAGACAAAAGAAAATGCATAATCTCTTGAACTCTGACCTTGTATCAGGAAACCAACAGCACCAGCTTTGAGGGGGCCTAACCCACTTCCGTCCTCGCACAGAACAATTTTCCCTTTCACCAAATTTGGATCCAATGAATAGAGATGGCAAAGCCTGCAACGTGGGAATAATTTCATTGACAAGTTACAGATTTTTGGAACGTTTCCTTTATTTCAATAATGCCACTTTGAAGCACACAAGATATATTTGTACTTAAATTGTTGGTCTTTGACCATAAACGTTCATGTTTTAACTTTTACATGTTAATTTAGTTCAAAGACATCAAGGATAGTTACCTGGATTCAGATTCATCCTTGCCTGCTTTAGTATTTGGGGCATCTCCACCAAAGATCAGAGGATGTAATTCTCCCTTAAGGTCAAATGTATTTATAGAGATTCCCTAAGCATGAAACAAAGAGATTAAAGTAAGTTTGTTTAAACTTAAAAAGGTAACTTTAAATAAGTCTCTTTTTTATGTAGGTGTTTTTTTTAAGAAACAAATAAGATTTATTTTTTAAAATAAACAGAAAACATTTTTTAAACAGAAGAAATTTAAACAAATACATTAAAATAATAATAAAAAAATTATTTTATTAAAATAAGCAATTTCTTCCATAAATAAGTTTAAATAAACTAGCCAAGTACAGATTTTACAATTTTATATAAAAAGAGAACTTTTAATTAAAGGTTGGTATCATCAGTTACAATCCGAATTAATTAGCTTAGCTTGCATTCAAGAAATGAGGTTTTGATGTGACCTTAAATTCTGAACTCATCAACTAGAAGATGAATTAAGTAAGTCATGTTCTAGAATAGAATAAGGAAGGCACATTACCTCATAAGTTCTGTTGTCTCCTAATTGAACCTTGGTAACAAACTTCCTGTCTAAAGTACTAGCAGCGACTGAAATTGACCAAGGATATAAATTGTCTACGGATGCAGGAGATGGACCAGAGTTCCCTGCTGCAAATACTGTCACTATTCCATTTTTCATGGCATGAAATGCTCCAATGGAAGATGCATCTCCAAAATAGTTTTGATCATTGGATCCTCCAAGTGACACTGACAATATATCAACCCCATCTGCAATTGCATCATCAAATGCAGCAAGAATGTCTACATCATCACAGTGATCATTCCAACACGCTTTGTAGACAGCAATGCGCGCCGACGTGGCACCTCCTCTTGATGTGCCTTGTCCAAGGCCTAACATGCTTGCCATGCTAACTGGGTTCCCAGCTGCTGTTGATGCTGTGTGAGTCCCATGACCATCTGTGTCTCTTGGAGATTTGAGATCTTTGATTTTGAATCCATCAGCTTTATAATACTTGGCACCAATTATTTTACTGCAAGAACAACATAGCAAAATTTGTAAGTATAGTGTACTTCTTTGCATCTATATATTCATTAAGCAAGTGAATTGAAGTTATCGTTTTAGTGAAATAAAAAATACTTGTTGCAAGTGAAGTTAGAGATTTGGCAAGTTCCCTTCCATTTACTAGGTGGTGGACGGAATCCTTTGTCATTGAAACTCTCGGATTCTGGCCAGATTCCAGTGTCAATTACTCCTATAATAATGTCACTTTCAGTGTTTGATCTTTGCACGTGTTGTGGAAAGCCAATAAAATCCCATGACTTTGTCGTGTAGAGTTGTTTCTTTCCATTAGGAAAGACAGACACCACTCCATCAAGTCCTGCATTATTACCAAATTTCTTGTTCAATAAATCTACAAATCCAAGCAAAGTTTTCGAAATGACAGAATAGTTACTTACCAGCGATTCTATTAGCTTCTTCCTCTGTTAGCTTCACAACAAAGCCGCTGAAACTACGCTTGTAGTGGTGCAGTACAGACTTAGGTGCAGCATTGCTGAAATTATATGAATATAAATAATGAAATTAAATTAGGCAAAGAAGTCTTTGCAATTTCTTTCTAAATTTTAGTGTGTACTAAACTTCCAACTTCAATTCAACTTTAGAGACTCATAACATTACAATACTTTTATGTTGTCTTTAACAATTTTGTGTTGTAAGACTTGTCACACCAACTGGTTCAAAACTTAATTGCATAAAAATATGGTGGAATAATGACCTGTCAGCAACTTCTTGAAGCATGCTTTGGTAAAGGGACAATGAAGAAGTTTCATCTTTCATGCTATTGCCGGTGTAGACTATGTAAGTCTGCATTCGGAACATAATTATCAGAAACAATAAAATATGCACATGTTGTTAGCTAAAGAAAGACATAAAAGGCATGATGTACCACGGTAATTTGTGCTAGCTAGTTTCATTATAGTAAATGAAAGTTATGCTGGTAACATACATACACAGAGAAATATATAGAAGTATATTTAGTAGTATTTACTTTGAGGTCATCTGGTGAAGTTGAGTGGCATTTCAGCACAAGTGAAGTAAAGCTAAAGAGGAGAAGCAAAAGAAGAACAGAAGATCTACTTGCCATTGTCAGGTTAGTAATGATATCACAGTAGACAAATTGGTTGATGATGTGTGTTTATATACACATTCATGGTGTGGACCATCAAAACGTTACAATTTATGCATGCATATTGCTTTTCATAATTCATATATTTCCTTCTTCTTCTTTTTTTAAATCCCCCTCCAATCAAGGACGAAAAACAAGTAATCTGCACGGAATGAAAGTCTTGGAAGCTAGAAAAATACATCAGCACCGATTGAGAATGCATCAGATTAACAATATATAGTGCATGTTTTAGTATCCCTTGCAAATAAAAGTTGGTGACAAAATGAAGTTTGCAAAAGCATCTCCACTCTTCCTATTGCGTTTAGTTTGCAGTGCACCATAGGATTTGATCTCAGAATTCGTGCACAACAAGTTGGACTGGAAATCAAACATGCTCATAATTATGCCATGTACGTGATTATTTTACCATGTTGGGTCCTTCTATACAATTTGCACTCTCTTAATAGTTACACTATAAAACAGAAAAAGGGGACGATTTCATTTGGATTGTAGTCACGTGACATGTTCTAGTTGTTGCCTAAGTTGAGTTCATTCCATTTCACAAGCAGAAGCCATGCATGTCTCGAGGGTAGGAATAGGATTCCGTGAATGAAAATTTTTAGTAACACACTACACTCTATTATTCACCTTACAAAATTGTGTTCACTCAATTCCTTACTTATTTAAAGGAGAATTTTATCAAAATAAATAATTTAGTTTTAAATAAAATGATAAACTTTATTAAAAATAAAAATAAAAATAATAATCATAAATTTAAGTTATGTTTAAAAGTAAATCTTATAAGTTAATAAGAAAAAATTATTTCTAAAACACTTTTATTTAATAATCATTTGTAAATTTTTCAAAAAAAATTAAAAATTAATTAAAATGACTTGATAAACAGATATGTAATTTATTTTTACATAGACTTAAAGAGACTTTATCCTATTTATTTTTTAAAGATAATTTTTCATTTAATATAAGAAATACATTAAATTAATAAAATATTTTTTATTGGTAGGAATAAAAAAAATACTATTTGAAATTTACAATAGTTCACCTACCAATTTATCATGTTTAATCAATTGAAGTAGATTAGTAAGATAATATTAGGTGAAATTAAAGAGTTAAGATGCATATATTTAATATGTGAACTAAGCTAAAAGAGAACCTAACACGATCAAATGATCATATATATTTTGTGTCTAGAGAATAATGAAGGAAAAGTAAAAAAAAACATAAAATGTTACATGTGTACATTGATTATAGATCGTAAAACATCAATTATATATGATTTAAATATAAATAAATTTTCTCATACTTAAAAAATATGTCATTTTTAAATTACTATCTAAAAATTCATTTTTTTGTCAAATACCTATATGAAAAAAATTTCAATTTCAGTTTACTACCTGCAATTAGTAATCTTCTATTAAGTGATGGTATAACAGACGGAGTGTCACGTCATTACACCCAATCATTGACATGTCAGTGCCACGTCATTGAGGGTGATGACATGATAATGAGATGTCTATAATAAAACGTAATTACGTGACACTCTGTCTATTAGGTTATTACTTAACGGTCTAATAATTTGAAAAGACCTATATTAAAAATTTAATTAAGTCTAATGAATATCATTTATGATGTTTTAATTTTTAATAAATTTTAATTAAAAATAAATAATGCATTAAAAAGTATTTGAATGTGTGTTGTTAAGACTTTTCCTCGTGACTCAGGATTGTATTGGTAGGATCCATGCTAAGTATAGCTTGTTCAGAATTGAAGTGTACAGCGCGCTAGCAATTTGCTTTGTATAGCTTCGGCTTGTTTTGGGGCCATGCATGTCCTTGGACTTTATTTGAAACAGTGGGAATAATATGCTATCTAGTCCTTCCTTTTCTGTTGTTCTTACTTTGTATTGGGAGTGTACGTTGAGATGGATACATCTTGTATTCAACTTAAGTACTTTTCTTATTAATGAAATGTTTTCTTAATAAAAAAAATGAATGGACAACATGGGGTGGAATGAAGAATGAACAAGGTTTAGACCTCATGAGGTAGAAGCTAAGAATTTGAAGTTTATAGTTTAAATTCTCTAAAATTTTAAGATCATGATTATCTAAACACAACCTTAAGGTTTTAAGATTAAGAGCATGTTGTGACTTGTGTATAAATTTTTTTGCAAGGTAAGAGTTGCTCTAAGTAATATAATGACGAGTCATATGACGTTATGATAGAAATTGAATGTAATATTTAATATATCGATCTCTTTCATTTATTTTTTATTTTTTTTTCTGAATGGACCGGGCAAAGAACACTCCAACACCAAGATCAATTGGGAAACACTTAGAGAAACAACCTCCATGAAGGAGTGCATAGCAAAGGAATTGAAGGAATAAAATAAAAAAGATACACTAACGGAAACTTGTTTTAAAAATAGAAAATATTTCCACAAATATAAAGTATGAATAACTTTTATATTTTTCTGTAAAAATAACTAACTTTTATATTTTATTAAGATTTTTAAAAAACAAAAAACTGAAGAACAAAAATAATATATTTTAAAATTTAAATTAACAAAACATAAGGAGACTTTTCAATTTATTATTTATTTTTTACTATAATTTAAAATAAAATAAGTCATATGAAAAAATTCAAACTCTTGCAATATTAAGAAACTTTTTTATTATGTTAATATATTTTAAATAAATAAAAATAAGAAAATAATACTAGATAAGAATACATTTAAATTTTTAAATTGAAAAAACTTAATTTGTTAATAAATTCTTTATTAAAATTTATGTTCTAATTTTTATATATAAAATTATATCTTAAAAAACAATTTTGGAATTTGATTTTGGCATGGGACCATCTGCCATTTTTCAAGCATTTTAGCAAAAGACAAAAAGTTGGTGGCGATTATGTATCTGCTTTTTTTTTTTTTTTGCTTCCTCGTGTTTCAGTCACCTAATAATTCTGTACTCAACCCTAAATTTGGAAGGTGGTCACAATCGTTGTCACCACCATACCTGTTTGAATACATTAAAAGCACATGACACAGATTGAAATTCTGTACTTGTACATCATTTTTTACATAGCTTCGGCAATTGAACCATGCCCACAACTCCAAAAATCAACCTCTACTATCTTGGACAAAACAAATTAATGAAATTATTGATACCTGGTAGAAAGAAAAGCATTAATTTTCATTCAAAAGAGTGATAAGAAAAGACATTATTATATTATTCCCCATGGCCCTTATATAACTTGTCTTCAGCACAAATAAAAATGGAAAGAGTAGTACAAATACCACATGTGCTAACCTTATTATGTGACGGGATAAACATATGGAAGATCTTTACATATTAATGGATGAGGGCACACTATATAAATAAATTCAATATCACATTTTAAGTTAAAATCTCAATCCTTCAATCCAATGTACAACATTAACTATTATTATAGTCAAGGTAGAATCTCTAACAAATCTAGGAAGCACTCCAGCCTCTCGATGATTTGGGGTTGGGGGATTGTGTTGAGAAGGCTAGAAGTTTTGAAATTATATGAAGCCGTATGATGCATATGTGTGGTATATTCTGCACAAGTAGGTTCCATTTGTGTGGCGTATAGGTTAATTATGGAATAAAGAGAAGTAGAGTTCAATACAATTTTTTATAGAAGTTTTAATTTGGAATGTTCCCTCGTCCCATGGAAGACCTTTGTCTTCCATTATCGATGCATACAAATTCACATGGCTAGTCGATTGGTGCCATTTAATTTGTTACTAAAAGTGAAGGAGTGCATTAAGTACAAAATGCAGAAACGAAAAGGAGGAACAGAACACACCAATTGATTTTTTAATTCATCTTAGGAAATTTATACTAAAGACAAAGGTACAGATCGAGTTCCTTTAATCAAAAGAAAACATAATTGCTTTAACTTGTCAAAAGCTTACGTAAAGACAAGGACCATTTTCCTGTGTACTAGCCAGCACGCAGTACCTAAACTCACATTAGTTAAGATTGCATTAAAAAACAAACAAAATAAAAAAAATACAAAACATGGGCTTTCTTCAAGCCGGAACTAGATATATATGCCGATTAAGGACTGTTTTTCCTTTTTTCCACATTACTATTAGCCTCATGAAAGAAACTATTGACATTTTATAGGAACCTTAACTCAGACTAAACAGAAAAGGAAACATTAATCGCGGTAGTGGCAAAGATATTAGGGAAGAACAATCTCGATCGGAAATGTTCCAATGTCGACCAATGGTTTTTATAAACTCATTCCATCTCACTAGGTTTTGGCTTTCTCTTATAAACGTTCCACTCCTTGGGGCCATATGACCATTGCTCTATGGGTTCCGGCTCAGATACTACACATCTTATTTCCATTGTGGAGGAGAATATATGTTCAAGACGATCCTTTGATGACTTTATAAACAACTAGCTCAAAATCCACTAGTATTAAACAAAAATTTTGAGGGATTTGGTAATTCATTTTCTATAATCAAACTTTGATAATTGATTTTGCACTTGATATTCAAATTTGACATGATAAAATTAGTATAGAACATATAAGATAATAATGATCTATTGGCAATGCTATGCCTGGATAAGATAAGCAAAAGAAATAGAAAAGAAGGTAAAGGATTTTTAACGACGATAAAGTAGGTTTTAATTTGTCACGCTTCTATAAATTTTTTACTGAGTAATTTTTATTTTATTGACGATATTTATGTTATTTTTCATATGTTTTTCCTTTCACTTTCTATACAACCAAATAAGAGATTTAGAGAAATATTTTATCTTTCCTTGCTTTCATTTCTCCTTTATTAAACAACCAAAAAATCATCTCCCTTCTATTTTTTTTCTTTCTTTCCTTGGGTAAATGACCATTTTGATCATGGAATGTGTATAACGATTATAATTTAGTAGTTGGATGTATAAAAAGTATAATAATTACATTATATAAATTTAATAATAAATTGGTTCCTGAAATTTATAATTCACAATTAAATTAGATCTTTAACATTGCATTTAAATTTGTAATAAATTATAATTGTTACACTTTTTACATATTTAGGAATTGAATTGTAATTTTCATTCTTTCAAATACTAAATTATTATTGATTTACATATTTAAAACCCAAAATAATCATTTATTTTTCTTTCCTTCCCCTTTCTTTTAAAAACCAAACATAATGTAACGCTTGGAATTTTTCAAGAAATCCATGACATTAGAATCTTGGAAAACATCAAGCAAAGAGCTTTAATTTATTATTTACTGTATTATTTATTGTCAAAGACATTAGGTCACAAAGCAGGAATTTTAAAAATCATCAAGTCAATGGCTTCAATTATTAAAAGAATATTGGATGACGTGACCTATTTTTTTTACCCTTAGCTTGGCTCAATGGCTTTATGATAATCTTATTAATAAATAAGATATCGATTATGTAACAGTAAATTCGTATTGGATACTTTTTTTAACAACCTTATTTTTTTTTTCATTTTACATGGGCAAGGTAGAGATATTGAGATATATATAATATAGAGAAAAAAATTATGTATTGGATACGGTATAAAAAAATTTATATAACACTAATCACAATTTATCATATGATAAGTAATTTATGATTAAATGATGATATAAAATATTTTATATTCTCCATGTATATACATTAAATTCTAGATTTAAATATATTTTTATTTGTAATATATTTCTGTCAGCCTATTACATACAACATTTTTTATTTTAGTATAAATTTTAAAATTTTTACTTTTGACATGTTACTAGTCTCGAATCATCAAGAGATAATGAGACAAATCAATACTAAATCCATCACATGATCAATTAAATGATAATATCACAATTTAAAAGATGGTGTAACACACTTTTAAAATTAGATTATCACATTATTATTTAATAGATTTAAATAAGTCAAATATTAACAATAAAAATTTAAAAATCTATATAATAAAAAAAAGAGCTAAACTGAAAAACAAACAAAAATATATTTTAGCCTAATATAACTTAGATAACCTTTTTTTTTTAAAAAAAAAAAACCGTTTTATGTAACAAGATCCTTATTCCATGATGTGGTGGTATTTTTGCTTACGGTTTTTGTTTTACTGATGATGGGGTGGTATTCGCAGTTATAAGTTATTATTGCACTCATTAATTTGAAATTTTGAAAATGAATAACAATTGATAATTAAATAATTAATAATTTAATAATATAAAAAGAAAAACACGTTGCGATTTTCGTGGGCGTTGGAATCCCACATAGTTAAGTCCGTTCAAATTAAGTTCCTTTCTCTTCCGTTAATTTTGTTTCTGCTCACGTTGTTGGCCTTGTAATGTGCCCTTTCTTCTCTCTCTCTCTCCTTCCCTGTTCCTTGTTCCTCACTCCTCTGCAAAACTTGCACCAAAGTTTGAATCTTAAATCCCTCTAACCGCAAACCCAGTTTTGATTTTACGTTCCATCGTTTAACTTGCATGGCGTACAAAGTGGACCATGAATACGACTACCTCTTCAAGGTCGTATTGATTGGGGACTCCGGGGTTGGAAAATCTAACATACTTTCCAGATTTACGAGAAATGAGTTCTGCTTGGAATCTAAGTCTACTATTGGGGTTGAATTCGCAACCAGAACATTGCAGGTTGGTTTATTTATGTGTACAATGCATGTTATGTGCTTCATTTTCTTACTTTAATTTTGGATTGAGGTTTATTGTAATTTTGTTGGTTTGTACATTCTTTGATTGATTCGGGAAAATTTTGATGAAGGAATGGCTCTTGACTATAGTGGAAAATTATCATGTTATTTTAGAATAATGCACTCAATGGTTTAAATTTTATTGAATTTGTTGTGTTTTAATTGGATTGGTTCTCATCAAGAAAAAGGCATAAATTGGTACTGGTACATTCTAAGAGCAGAGATGCTTTTACATACGAGTTCTCAAAAAACTTATTGATTTTTAGTGAATAATGTCGGAAGAGATGTTTGAAAATTGGAAGTTATTAAATGAGAAGTTCTTATATTTTCAAGTTGCTGCACTAATCCAGTAAAATCATAATACATGTCACAACATGGTGTCATCAATAAACTGGTCTTTCACGATGTTAGGAGAACTTTCTCTTTCTATTTTTACTTGAGAAATGCTAACAATCCATGAATCCATTGTTATTGGGTAAAAATTCATGACTAATTTTATTACATTTTTAACACCAGTTTTTGTACTTGCAGTGTGGCACGATTAGTTTTTACCATGTGATGAAATTTAATTTGTACTTAGAAGACTAGGTGACAAGAATCCTTATGTGTGTGAAATGCATTTCTTAGCAATAATCATAGTCTAAGGTTTTAAATATCGGTCACGTTGCGGCTTTGTCGTGTTTGTTGATATCGCCATAAATTGCGGACAAATGTGACCGATGTGGTTCCAAATTGTGATCGTGTTGCAGTCACACCTTGATATTGCAGACCAAATCACAGTTGGAGACCATTTTTTAAAACCTTATTCATACATTTTATTGGATTGAATAGAAAGCAAATTGGAAGGTTCAAGAACTGCAGGGTGTATTTAGATATTTTCTCCATTGAACAATAGTTAATAAATATTTGCAACTCATCCTATATGCTAGTATCTATGAAAAAGAGATGTGGTACTGCCATGCTGGTGTAATCCCATCTAAGAACACATCTAGATTTTACACCTAAAAAAATTGAATTGAAATTATATAACAGTATGCAAAATTTCTCCCCCAAAAGAATAGAAATAAAATTATCTGTATGATGAGAATAATATGCTTGTGGTTTGAGGGCTGTCAGCTGTGATAAGTAAGATCAGCAGAAATGTCAATTGTCAAGAGATGAACATGGTTGATGATTTGCCTATGTGAAGAAAATGAAGGAATTGAATTTTCATTGCTAAAATATTTTCATTGTCATGTCACCTGCAAGAAGAGTTAATCAATTCCTTGGAAAACATGTGTTTATGCAGGTGGAGGGGAAGACTGTGAAGGCACAAATATGGGACACTGCAGGGCAAGAGAGGTACAGAGCTATCACCAGTGCCTACTATAGAGGAGCTGTTGGAGCCTTGTTGGTGTATGACATAACCAAGAGGCAAACATTTGACAATGTGCAGAGGTGGCTTCGCGAACTAAGGGACCATGCGGACTCCAACATTGTTATCATGATGGCTGGAAACAAATCTGACCTGAATCATCTGAGAGCAGTGTCTACTGAAGATGCTCAAAGTTTGGCTGAGAGGGAAGGTTTGTCCTTTCTAGAGACTTCAGCATTGGAGGCATACAATGTTGAGAAGGCATTCCAAACCATTTTGTTTGATATATATCACATTATAAGTAAAAAGGCACTGGCAGCACAAGAGGCTAATTCCTCTACTGGCCTTCCCCAAGGAACTACCATAAATGTCTCGAATATGTCCAGTAATGCTGGCAATAGAAGTTGTTGCTCTAACTAATTAACAGGGTTACCATGTAGAAAATGAGAGGGTGAAAAGCAAAGTTTCTCAAAAAAAAAAAATTGTTATTTGAAAACACATCAGGAATAGTTGCTAGTTAATTGCTACCTTTTGTCAGGTTGGTTTTTATTTTTTGTGTAAGACGTGGGAGGATGATGATCTCTAGTCTTCAACAATCTCAATTGAAAATGAATATGATGTGTTAACAATTCATGCTCTTTTCTTTGGTGTAAACTGATTCTTGAACTGCATGTCATTCGGAGTTAGGATTTAGTGGACTTTAGTCTTTAATATTGTAACTCTAGTGTGTAAGTTAATGTGCTACTATTCTTTCAGTTAATGTGCCCTTATTCTTTCAGATGTACGTTTCATTTATAATAAAACCTTAGCGTTCATAACACAATTTTGTTATCATTAACAAAGAGATGCTAGGTATATATTTGATTCATCAATTGTCTATTTATATTGTATTTAGAGTAAATGTTTAATTTAGTCCTCTAAAATTATATGTATCATTATGTTTTTTTTTTAATAAAAAATAGACACCAAAACCATCCCTGAACATTTATCATGTCTAGTTCAGAGTGAAACTTGACCACTCCCTCAAAAACGTTTGAAATCACATGTTGGCCAACATGTCTCACCACTTTTCCAGTTTAAAAACTCAAGCTATATAAGTATGATAACCATTGACAGATGAGCATATTATAGACAATAATATTTTTCATATTGGTTAGAAAAGGAATTCTATTTTTTATTTCCTAAGAGGAATTTTAGTTAAATACTTAATGTTAACAAGAAAATACCAAGTTCAGACAGAGTTTTTCAAAGTCCATTTTCCATTTTACCCCAACGAATCATCTTGCATTCTATCCTGTAGCATTTCTTATTAGAAAAGATAAAAGACCACCCCATTTGCTTTTCCAATTTGGAAACTCAAAATACGTTGAAATTGAACAAATGTAAATATAGGACATCTGTAAAAATTATAGAACCAGCAAAATTCACATTTAATTTCCTATCAACTTAATTGGTCACAACACTTCTGCCATTAGGTAGTTAATGGTCCAACAGGTATGGGACCAATTTTCTTGTAAGATGTGAACATGTTCAAAGAGGAACATATATGGTCATTGTCCAGTATCCTATCATTATGTTTTCCATCTACTGAACAAGAGTAATACATGTTTTATCTTCTCTCCGTGATAAAGTCTATATATAGGAGTAATTTCCTCCATTTTTGTATTCATCAAATTAGAAATAAAATTACTTTTCAGTTTCCTCAACTTTTTCTAGTTTTGAAGTTAATAAAAATAATAATGAACATCAAAAGAAAAAGTACTCGACTTGCCTCTCAACAAAACACATTAAAATTAGGTTCAGAATAGGCAGAAAAAAATATATCAAATATTGTTCATTGATTACATAAATTGAACGACATTATCCTACAATTTTAGTTGAATAAGGGTCATCACTAGAAGTTGAGAAGTTCTAGTATAATATTCTATAAATAAATAAAGAAATAACATAATATTGCCCCTACCAAATTAACTTAGAGTAAATTACATTAATCTTGAAATTTTGTGAAATTACATAAAATTTTCTGTTTTTATTTACTCCTACATACTAAATTCCTAAGTTTTTGAAAAATATACATAGACACTTCTTTATACGTTACATATTAACTTTGTTAATTGTTTAAGAAATATTACACCAGACTCCCCTAAAAAAGGTTATTATAAATAATAATAAAAACATTTGTATAATTTCATAAAACTTTCATAAATAATTAGTGTAATTTACTAATTAATTTAATTAGTCTATATAGTTAGATAATTTAAGGCCAATTTTTTTCTCACAGTTTCTTTTCTATTTACACTTTTCAAACAAAAATTCAAATTGTGATTTGTCACATTATAAAAAACTAGTTCTATTTGTTAAACTCAATCCCCATTGATGGTTAACTATATATGATAACTACTTTTTTTACAATTAAGCTTTGAAATCTTATAAAGAGATGTGTTCACATTTAATATCCGAGCGTGGTTCAAACAAAGTTGCTTTAGAAACACAATATATATATATATATATATATATATATATAGAGAGAGAGAGAGAGAGAGAGAGAGAAAGAAGCAGAAAAAACAATTTGTATTTGGGCAGCTTAATTTAAAACTGGTTCATAAATGCAAGAGTTGGAATCAGGAAGTCCATCTTGGGAGAGATGCGGCTGTTGCTTCCTGGTCCTCTAAGTTGTTTCCTGCACCCTTTCTGAAATTTCTTTTCTTTTATCTTTCGGATTGGTTAATCTGGAAGCGGAAAAAAGATATATTCTAGCATATAATTTCATATTCTAGACTGGTCATTCCAAAAAAGAGAGTGCAAGAAGGAACAAACCAGAGATGTACTGGAGGGACTGAAGGCTCAACCATTAGAAGTGAACCATAGGGTGAGAAAGCCTTCTATAGACCCATGTGAAAATCCTGCCCCAACCAACAAGAAGAAAATATCGAGAAACAACAAATAGGGTTCTTGCATTAAGTTTTCTCTCAACCAATTCTCACTAGACACGGGAGCTAGGGGAATTAGAGCACGTGTGAGTAATGGATAATACTTATCACTAAATCACCACAATAATTTGGGAGCTGTCTTTTTATGTAGCGTTAGATTCACCAAACATCATGAGTTGTCAACGGATGGTGTAAGTGTAACATTATGTGCATCGAAATTTATTGTATAAGCCAAGCAGCTATGTGTGACCACTTCACTGCTTTAGCTTTGCCAACTATAAATATTCTGTCTGATTCATATACTGATCACGGACCCTTCCATATCTGTTCAGTTTGGTGACACCTGGAAATCACAAATTCAAATTTTCAAACTACGGTAGTTAGATGTATATATAAACTCACGAAATAATTTCAATAAATATATTCTAGTTTTGCACATATTTTTCATCTTAAGTGACAACAATAGAATGCAGATATGCTTGAAAAATGAGTCCAAATAAGATTGTAAAAGTTGTACAATTGTAAAGCAATATACATCAAATTTCATCCGAAATAAAAATAATATCAAATTTAATTGATTTCACATTTTTTCAAACATTCAAATTCTATTGAGTTTTCATTGAATTACTAATTTTTAAAAAATAAATTATTTTACATGTCAAATTTATCATAATTTTCAAATATTTAAATAGAAAATAATAATTTTAAGACTTTAAATAAATATTGGAGGCACAATTAAATTTATTTAACTTAGAAACAAAGTAACTTAATTGACTAAATAACTTAAAGATTAAAATTATTTACAGACCAAATGAAAAGTGTAGTTAAACTTATTGTTTTAAAACAAATAATACACTAAATTTTGTGTCCTATATGGTATTAACTAATACTTTTTATCTTACAATTTCCTTTTCACTTTTTTTTGAATTACAAAAATACAAGAAAACTAAAAACTTCTAAGTAACTAGTAATACCCATTTGAAATAGTAGGACTCATTTTCCTTTCACTTTTTTTGAAGAATTTAATAATGATACAGTGAATTATATATTGTCATTTAATCATAAATCATTATTAATATGATTTTTAAGATAATTTTGTCAAATTCGATAAATTTATTTTACACAGTGATTTTTATTGAATAATGGTGTAAAACTAAACTATTTTATAATGATATCTTTTTGAAATTTAAAATTAGGTTAATTAAGTTTTTAGTCCTGAAATTATGGGGTTGAATTTCTTATCCATAAATTATTTTTTAAAAATATTTGGTTCTTAAACAATTTCTCATTATTATAAATAGTCTTTAGTGTTAATTATCTCTATAAGTATTGAATTGTTAACTTAAGTGATCACGAATATCATCACAAATTATAAATGAGAATAATGAATTAGCTATAAATTGCCTCACAAGTGATTATTGTATGTTTATAGGTGCTTGGAGTATTAGAGTCTAAGAATCACTATTCTTTTTTCTTTTGTATTTTAATAAAATATTATTTTAATTATTTACCTAGATCTGACTTATTTTATAACGCTTTATCACTTAACAGAGATATTAATGTCAAGAACTATTTTGAATAACAGAAAATTTTTAGGGATCAAATTTATTTTTAAAAAAATAATTTAGAGAAAAATTCAAAACCCCCATAATTTTAGAATTAAAAACTTAATCATCCCATTAAAATCTATCAAAAATTATTCTCCGAGTAACGCGGTCAGGAAAAGCTGTATGGCGGTAACCCAATACGGCATCCATCGGTGCAACTACAAAGCCAACGAAAAGCCAATGAATAATTAAATAATCAAGAGTCACAAATAAAAAATGTCGTTTTTTCCTACTAAATGCATTAGTCCCTACTAAAAGCATATTTCATAATTGATTATTAAATCTCCTATAATAACTTACAAGTAAATATCTTCATCAAGGAATTATCAACACGGACATGTACTGTTTCATAGTTAATAAAACTTAAAGTTTCCTCGTCCGTACACTTTATTATTATTTTTATTGTAATCTATTGGTCATGTTATTGTTGCTATTTGCTAGTAATGGGATGCTTGAGTAGTTTATATAAGATTTTAGGATACACTCAAAAAGAATACTATTATTGTTGTTAAATTTACTAAATCAAATATTTTGTCCATAAAAATCAACCATGCGTTTGTTTCAACTTTCATGTGTTCAACGTCTTAAGCGTAGTAGATACGTATTAATATGACTGTATGAGGCGCGTGATTAGAATTCAATGGCACCTTCCTAGTAAACAAAGAGGAAAAGGGTTCGATGCGTGTAATATAACTTTGGAAAGAGATAATGAATTTTAAGTATAATTAAATTTTAAATTGGTAATTAATCTTTAATTAGCTCAAATGATTAAAACTTACAATAATATGTAAGTTTCGCTGAAAAAGTTAAAAATTCTAATTACAGTAATTATGAAAAAACATCATAGTTGCATAATTGTGGTAAAATTGCATAGAAGTTCGCAATTGCATAATTTAATTTTTTTATCATCTTCAATATCTGTTCATAACCATATAAGTGGCTATTCTTCAAGAAAATTTTCGATCAAAAAGAATAGCTAAGGAAATATGTCGGGGTTTAATGTTTTACTTTTACTTTAAACCCCTATAACACGCTTGGTTTAACCCACGTTGCCCAAACCTTAATTATGTATTTGGATGGATATTTTTAATGGAGTAATTTATTTTAAATAAGATATTGAATATATGTCATTTTAAATTTAATATTTGGATAATAATTTAAAGAGAAATTAAATATCTAAAATTTTAACCAAAAATTTTAATTAACAAAAAATGAATCATATGAAATCCTCTTGAAAATCAAAGAATTTCAATTTTCTTATTTTCCTCTCCAACGCGACCTTTATCTTTTTTTCTCTCTTTATTCTTTTCTTTTTCCTTTCGTCCTTCCACACGACCAACAATTATCATGACGGTGGTGCTACCATGTTCCACCACCCAAATGTGAGATCTGAAACAAAACTCAAGCCTTAGAGGCAAAACGTGGTTCCGAAGCGGAGATGTGAGCAAAGACAAATATTTATTTTCATTATTTTGCTTTTTCTTATTAGCTCCCTCAATCCTCCTTCTTGATTGGAAGAAGCCTAATTTGTAAAGATCCATCGATGTTGATTTTTATCTTTATTTTGGAGAATGATTTTTACCTTCGACAAATAAATAATTGGGTGAACTAGTTTTGTTTATTTCTTTTCATAATGCTAACTTGGTTGGAAAGAAAGGAGGTTGCGGTGGTGTCGTCGTCGTCATTGACTTTGGTGTTGGTGTTGTAGTTGGAGCAAAATTTAGGTTAGAGAGAATGAGAAGCTAAAAGAGAATATGGAAAAGTTAAAAAAAAAAGATAAAAGCTAAAAATAATTATAGCCCTTTTTATTTTTAAAAAAAATAATAAATCCAATGGTAAAATAAAAATTATCACTTAGGGTTAAAACTATGCCCCAAAATATTAAAGGGATTAAAAAAAAATGGAGACTCAAGTGAATTAAAGTACAGAATAACTAAATTTAGAAACAAATAAGAACACTAAATTAAAATTTATTATTATATATTATATAACATTAAATTTATTTTAAATATTTAACTATTTAAAAAAAATGATTCATGTTTCTTTTTATTCAATATTGAAATTTTAATTTTTAAATAAATATTTAAAAATAAAAATTTGTATTTTATTAAAATTGTATTACTTTATCCAAAAAAAAAATTAAAATACAAAAAATTAATTATCTCATCTAAATAAAATATTTATAAAATGAAAGAAATTTAAATCAAAATAATAAAAAATGATGTGTATTTGAATTTTCTGAAATTTTTTAAATCCCAGTCCAAAATACATGCTAATATCTACAGCTGTCTAATCTAACGTGCCTTCTCAACTTAATTTTCAGGCAACGGATATTCCCCAGAAAAGTACCTCATATTCGCCAACGGAATCTATCTCCTACAACCGCTTCCACAGCAAATCCCCCTTTCAACACAAAAACACCCACACATCATTGTCCCTCTTAAATCAACGACGCAAAACATGAAACTACCCTGCAACCCACCGCACCACGTAAAGCCCGCGATGCTTTAACTTTTCCCGTGAACCCACCCCGACAATACGTCACCGTTTTGCTCGAGTCGCGTCGCAAAAACGACGTCGCCGACGCCCTTGTTTGAAATTGTGCAGAGCGAAAAGTAACAAAGTGAAGAAAAGAGCAGATAGAAGAAAAAGCTCGGTGCATAGTTCCGAATCCTTGTTCTTCTGATAGTGAAGGTAGCTTGAGGTTTATTTAATTTAATTCGGTTCGAGAAAAGTGCTGAGAGAGAGAAAATAGAAAAGGTGAAAAATCGAAGGTCGGAGATGCAAATGGAAGCTAGGGTTGGTATGGCGGTGGATGGTGGTGGTGTACGGAAGTTGGTGCAGCCGCCGCCGAAGCAGATTGGAACTGTTTCTCAGCTTCTCGCCGGAGGAGTCGCCGGCGCGTTCAGCAAAACCTGTACGGCGCCTCTTGCGAGACTTACCATCCTCTTTCAGGTTCCAATTTTTTTAATTTCCTCTCAATTTTATAAAAAAAAGTTTTTCTTATTTTTCTTTCTGCGTTTATCTGAGTTCGATTCTTATTTGAAATATTGAAATTAAAATTAAAATTTCAAACCATAATGTGTGAGAGAGGGGGTTTAGGTTTAGGTTATGATGTTAAACCTTACTTTTTTAGTGGAAATGTTTTCAGATTCAGGGAATGCATTCCAATGTTGCAGCTTTGAGAAAAGTCAGTATATGGAATGAGGCTTCACGAATTATCCATGAAGAGGGGTTTAGGGCTTTCTGGAAAGGGAATCTGGTTACCATTGCTCACCGCTTACCTTATTCGTCAGTTAACTTTTATTCGTACGAGCACTACAAGAAGGTATGGTTATTGATGCTGTGATGCATGTTTGTTTTCTTTTGATTATGTTGTTGAGAAGTAAGAAAGTTGCATTTTGATTTTATGAGTGGTCACTTGTTCATGGATTGATTTGTGTTTAATGGTATTTTTGTATGAGCAGTTGCTAAAGATGGTTCCACGACTTCAAAGCCATAGGGATAATGTTAGTGCAGATCTTTGCGTACATTTTGTTGGTGGTGGCATGGCAGGAATCACTGCTGCTACATCTACTTATCCATTGGATCTTGTAAGAACACGGCTGGCTGCACAGGTAAGATCAAATGTGTTAGATTTTTGTGTTGTGTGGTAGCCCTTTCCCCTTTGGCCCTACGCATTTTACCTCCATCTCTGCCCTAGCTTTGATGAGTATTATCAATCAATGATATGTGCCCAAGTTGTCATCCAGGTCAATGTAATTTTGACTCCACCCCCACCCCCATTATAGTTAGTTGCATTGCTCAATAGTGTTGTGCAATCCATGTAACCGACTTCACGTAATGGATAAGACTTTTGTTGTTGTTCTTGTTGTTGTATTAGTCTTCTATGTGGTCTTTTAGTCTCTTTGCTTGGAACCTTGCATGAATGATGATCCCGACCTTGAAATTGAGTTATTTTGAAATCAGATCATCCACTAGAGATGTCTGCTTAAATTTGATTCATGCACAGCTGGTGGTTAAAGATCCGTGCATTTTAATTTTAATTTTAAAATTTTAATTCTTAACAATTAGCATTGCTAAAATTTTGCAGACAAATTTTACCTACTACAGAGGTATCTGGCATGCTTTACACACAATTAGCAAGGAAGAGGGAATATTTGGCCTTTACAAGGGACTTGGAACTACACTCTTGGTATGGTATTATTATGAATTTAACATTAGTTGAAGACTATATTCTTTTGTGTCTAATTTGCCACATCTCTCGGGTGCTAATGCAGACTGTAGGGCCAAGTATAGCTATCAGCTTCTCTGTGTATGAAACCTTGAGATCTTATTGGCAGTCAAATAGGTAATCAGTCCACAAATTAATTCAGCAGTTTGATATAACCTCTAGTATTCCCTTTAATTTATGTATATTACAGTTAGTATTATATTAAATTATTAATATTACTTATCTGTACACATCAGATCCGATGATTCACCTGTCGTGATTAGTCTGGCTTGCGGCAGTCTTTCAGGCATTGCATCATCAACTGGTGAGCATCAAAATTCGGAATTGTAACATGCATTTTTGGTGTTCCTTATCATATAAATATTATTGATAACTTGAATTTCTGATGTTCCTTCTCAGATAAGTAGTATTGATAATTTGCTTTTTGATGTTCCTTCCAAATGCGGTTATGCACATTCTTTTGGTATTTTACCCTTTTCCTAGATCTGAGTGTCATCAGGGCACTCAATTCAGTTTTGTTGTATCAAATGTTTAATTACAGTTAAGAATCCTTTAGTCAAACTATTGAATTTGCTCAACCGAAGAACATCAAAGAAGTTAATGTCTGTAGTGGTTTACTATGCTTTTGATGCAGAGAAAGAGAGTTTGGTGCAGGAACTGCACCAAGTATCTAACCAGACTGACCCATAGAACCAGAGACCAGGTGGGAGTTGTTATTGTATCTGTGGCATATGACAATTTAGTAAGGAAAATGACAAAATAACATTTTTCTTGCCTTTCTGTAACTTTATTTCTTATCTAAAGATCTTGCTCAAGTAATCATCTTCCCAAGTTTTGTTCTATGGCATGTCTCCCCAAGCTATGCAGGGGATTCCATCATGGGGTGGCATTACTTGGATGAACCTATATGATTCCCTCAGTTACCAAATGTGAGAGGTGTCCTCTTTGAGGTATGCTTCTCACTTAGGCTACCTTCACCTGATGTTTGGACGGGTACCAGAATCCTTTTCAGCCCTAAGTGTTTCTGAAGAATCTGTTCTTATTGCTTTCAGCATACTCTAAATGATGAAAATTATGGCAAAAAATTACAATATAGTTGTTTATGATATAAGAAAATTTATAAATGAAATTGTCAATAAAGAACGACTGTTCTTTACATGGGAAAAACACTAAATCATACTGATTGGGGAATGGATATTTTGTGTCAAAACCGTATTATACAGATAGATACTAACCACATGTATCCAAAATATTCACGCATAAAAAACTTTAGTATGCCCTTTTTATCAATTGTGTTAATAAAGGTTCTCTGCCCCTTTGCTACAATAAATGTATGTTCAGGTAAGGATGTGTTTTACTTCAACTCTTACCTCTTGATGCCAATTTTACAGGTAATGTTTTTACATGTTTGGATTTGTTAAATGCTGCGTCTACCATGTTAAGATAGGCTTGTGCATCCATAAATTTCTTGCTGTCAATTGATCACAAATTCAGTAGAGCCACATGGTATCAATAATATGTTTGCCACAGTTATTCTTTAGAATAGCCACTGATGTTGAGGTGCAGGTTTGCAACTTTCTCAGAGACACAATTAGAAACTCCTATTTTGTCTACAATTTATAGGTTATTGATTTCAAACATCGTTGATTTTGATGGCCAAAATATCGATTAGAAGATTTAGCTTGTATAAATTGATATTCATTTCATTTATTGTTTTGGAATTGGTTTGCAATTCAATCGATTAATCATCTTACCACCTTTGATGATGCACTGTAATGTCACAGACTACTGGTCTGATGTAAAAATTGAATTTCTGTTGAGTAGAATGGGTGTAGTTCAATTCAATTCATCTGTTATACTATATGCAGCAACATTTCCGTTGGATCTTGTAAGGCGGAGGAAGCAACTTGAGGGGGCTGGTGGGCGAGCTCGTGTGTATACAACAGGCCTCTATGGTGTGTTTAGGCACATAATCCGGACAGAAGGCTTTCGTGGTCTTTACAGAGGAATTTTGCCTGAATATTACAAGGTGGTGCCAGGTGTAGGTATTTGTTTTATGACTTATGAGACGTTGAAGATGCTTTTAGCAGATATTGCTACTGGATAATTACACCCATCAACCTTGGAGTCTGATATACAAGAAGTAAATGTATGAAGTTATTTACCCATACAAAAAAGGGTAAGAGTTACATTTACGAATTAACAATTGTAAGTTCATTTTATTTCTCGAGCCCTCACCTGGGCAATTTTGTAATGTGTTCCCGTCGGGATTGCATTTTTGCATGTACAGAGACTTGCATAACATTTAATATTAAGCTGTTATCGTCATGTATTCTCATTTGGTCTGCTTATCTTTGCACTAAAGAAAAAGGGGAAGTGCAGTGAGAAATATCTATTGATCTGCAAGACTGCAACTGGTTTCCGATGGCCCGACTTATTCTTGTCTTAAGAGTTGCTAAAAATAATACTTTCAGAACTTGGGAGAACTATGCTACAAAATCTAGTCAGTTGTAGTTGGAGAGGCCATGCCCTTGTAAATCTCACATTTGAATTGCATACTTCTAATATGGGACTGAAATCCTATGTGCAAGTTGGATTCTAACGAAGTTAAATAATAATTGTTAACTTTATTATTGTTTTAGTTTAAAA
Source organism: Glycine max (assembly GCF_000004515.6). NCBI lineage: Eukaryota > Viridiplantae > Streptophyta > Magnoliopsida > Fabales > Fabaceae > Glycine > Glycine max. Next base: position 5,230,790 of record NC_038250.2, read on the forward strand.
ATTACCTTTAAATTAAAGGTGGAGACTAAGAATAGAGTCGTAGAAGCTCTTTTAATCAACTATGTATAGATTTTTTCTAGTTCAGTAAAAAAATGGTCCTTTTTATTTTTAGTTTGTTTTTCTTCCTAAAATTATCTTTGGTCTTCTCTTTTTAAAAAGAAAAGCCAGAAAAATAGTTAAGACTCAAGAGTGAATTACTCACGTGATTATCAGCAAGTGAAGAGGTATCCAGCTGTGTGGTAGTGTTATCTTTAAGTGACCTATGCTTCCTAATGAATGGCTACATGAACACCTACTTTTCTATTTTTTCAGTTAAGACGATGAATTGGAGTCCATTGCTTTACATGTGCTTATCAAATTATAATATCTTCAATGACTTTTGAGTTGTTATAGGGTCATTCTGATATTTATTAAATAGGTTGTCATTTTCTGCAAATATTATCTTCACAATGTTATGTAGATATACAAAGTCACTTCTATTGGAATTATGGAAGGAACTCATTTGCTATTAAGTTGAAATTTTAATTGGTGAGGGAGGGATGCTTTTTTACAATATTTACAAAAGCCATATTGATTTACTAAAATAATTGCTAAATGCATAAAGAAATAACAGTTCCTTATTTTGGGGTCAAGGGAAATAAACAGTTGTTGAATACGAACTTGTCATGCATTTATTTATTTTTTGGTCAAATTAGACTTGGACTTCCTCGTAGGACCCAAATATCAGAAGTTGTCCAAGCTTCTGTCTTTACTTTGAATTGGTCCTGGTCCATCCACTTGTAGAACCAAAGAAAATGAAAACAAAGCACTTCTATCCATACTTATTACACTGGGAAAAAACCAGTCCAATGAATATGGTCAAGTGTTCTACGCAAACCATATCTATTAACAGCTTCATTAGCAGCTCTAAAGCCACCACCATAAGCTGGGGAAGAATCATTGGCAATCTGATTCTTGAAAAATTCACCCAATTTATTTTCAACATGAGACTTTGCACCCTTCTTTGAGGAGGAGTAGGAAGAGGCAGCACTTGTGGATGTTGATGGCATGTTTTGAAAGCTAGGCATTACTTCTGACTCAAGCCACATATACGAAAGAACCTGACAAATGCCTTCCTCTACTTCAGGATTAAGGTTGCGATAACCTGCTTAGTTCAAAGTAAATGAATGAGATGAAAGGTCACGAATACTACTGAGATGTTGAATACCATAAGGATCAAAATATAAAAATATACTACCATTAAGGCGTAGCCATGCATGCATCAACTCATGGGCAAGTATAGCACCTGTGAGTAACCTGCATCCCATTAAAATATGAGAACTCCTATAATGAAGTTTGAACATCATCAATGAGAAGAAAGTAACATTATAGTCTGTCATTGGTACTGTGTCTTATGGGTATTGGAAAAATATCTGAACTCACTATTATATTCAAAAGGGAATCAATCAGCTGTAATTCGAAGGGGACAAAAAGCAAAGTTTCCATTGTCCACTAGTTACCTAGGAAGACCATATAGAACAAGAATTGCTGTAACTTCACATTTTCTAGTCAGTTTTTGAGGTTGAGTTCGCATCCCGATTAGTCGATGGCCTCCAATTCTTGGTCTTCTATGTATCTGAATCAACATATAAATCATAAAGAGTAGTGAATTTATCTGAATTTCATTACCACATTCTAATCAAACAAAAAGTAAACAGTTTTAATATCATACACTGGTGACAGTCTGCTCTTCTGAAAGGCATAAGCCTCTTGTTTCTGGTAAGTGATGAAAACCCTGGCAGAAACCACTGAGAATAAGAGGAATTGGACTAATTATTTCACTGAAACAAAGAAGAGAGTTTTGCATACATTTTTCTCCCCTACAATAGCTTCATTAAGTGCTTCTCTCTCAACTAGAAGCATGGGAATTTGTTGATCTATTCTCATCTGCATTCCTTCATAGTAATCTCTGATAGAATGGTAAAGGGGCTGGCAATCACCGGTATCCATTATAGCAGATTCCATGCACTCTAAACACAAACTCCGTCCATCTTCTAGTCTATAGTATTTTATGTTCAAAGGCTTCAAGGGAAACATAACAGTGACAAAGGAGATTCAGAAAAACACCTGTTCTGAAAATACGAATAATTAAATAGTCTGGAGTGCTTAAATTAGTACCTCCAATCTTTCACAACTACAGCAGCGAGCTGTATTATCATATTCATGAGATGGACAATACTTTTGGGACCAAAAGGGGTGGCACCTATACTCAATCAAACCAGCAGCATTTATAGGAATCTGAAATTAAAATAAAAAGTCATTAGTGTTAATAAAGCTCCTTATTAACTGTGAAGATGATGGGCTAAATGAAAGACCAGAGGTAATCTTTTTACTAGGCTGGTTCTATGATAGGGAATATTATTTGGTCTCTCCATCAAAAACATTCTAATGCCATAGTCCTATTTAAGGTATATAAAAGAAAGTGAAGTTTAATATCCTTAAACAGAGAAAATTAATAATAAAGAAGAACGGTTTGAATAGGGAAAGGCAACTAATCTTACAAATTGGAAGCAAACTTCACATTTTGGATGATTCAACTCTTTAAAACATGACTTGTGATATGGATGCTTCCCTGACAAGGAAAACTTGGATCAACAGAAAAAAGAAAACAGTAAGAGATGGTTAAAAAGGTAAGAGATGATCTTAACATCCCCTAAAAATATCAAAGAGGATCAAACTACCTCACGCTCTGTAATGGGGTAACCACAAGAGTGACAGCGAAAACAATTTGGGTGAAAATAAGTATCCATGCAGCCCAAACAATTTCCATACATTATCTCTTGGTTGCAGCCACCACATATTCTTCTGTTCAATGACAAACTACACATCATTAGTTTTAAATGTTACCAAAATATCCTTCTTTTTCATTTGCTTAGATATTTACATAGAACTCTACCCCTCCCCCTCAAAAGTCAAAACTACATGTCTGCACATGTTGAAAGTTTCTTTTTTCACTTTTCAAATTTGTTTAGGAGAAACAGATTCTGATTCCTTTTGCAACTTGATTCATTGAAACAAGTAAGAAATGACGCTCCAGCACCATCATTTATTCATATATTGATGTGATCATGTGATGCCCTATATCTTCAGAGAATTGTTTGTATACATGAAAGTATTTAGTCAACAATAAAACAATTAATTACATAATGTAGACAGACATTCATGCAGACTGTCAAATATCTTGACTTCTGAGCATGAGAAATAAGAAAAGAAAAAAAGTGATTTCCAACTAGCACTGGCCCATATAACAAACCTCAAGTACTTTACTATGGACCAAATTGGAAGCACTTGATCTTTGACATTCACATAATACAAGATTTAGGAGAGCGAAATTTTTACCTATATTCGTGGGGATAAAATGGTGTAGGGGCAAAGGGAGGGTGTGCAGATGAGTTAAGGGTATCACGAGGTGCCTTCGAGTAATCATCACCAGTGTCTTCTCCCCAATTATATCCTTGATGAGCTAATGGAAACACAAGTTTAATCTTTGATCAGAAAGATCTAGATAACTAGATAACAAGCGCCTTTTTGAAAATCAAGTACCAACCGTTTGGTCTCTTTAAATCTTCGGCTGAAGAAAGTGCCATTGCATGGCCTAGATCCTCTTTCTCCTTCTGAGCTCTAGCACGATCATCCTAATTATTACATCAGGAGTGTTATTGAAAAATCTTACCCTGAATTATATCTGTGTGACAGTAAATAAATCCAAAATAGTTATTGAATATCTAGTTATGAATTTTGCTTTCCCTGCCATCTAAGTGTAGAAGAACACATTCAAGTAGACGTTACAACACAAGGAGTAAAGGGATTCTATAAAACCTTGGAAGTGAATAAAAAAATTTCTGCTTTTAGAAGCTGAATAATCTACAGAAGCATAACGATGTGATGTATGCTTCAAAAAATGTTGCTATCACTTATCAATATATAATGCAGCACAATGCATATGGTGTAATTTGCTGGTGCAGACAAAGATAGACGGATATAACTATATTTGCAACGAAGCACGATCTTTCTAAAATTTGCCTGTACGAGATTTGTATGTCGGTTTCCCTTCTCTATATATTTCAAATTATTATTTAATTGAAATTTGAAGTCATGAAGTTTGTGAAAATGTTCTTGTGTTAAACGTGCACCCTCATTGCAATAAACAATAAGAACTCAAATTGACTGAATTACATAATAATGATTAGTGGCAGAAAGAGAAGCCACTGAGTATCAAGGGAATGCAACATGTGAAATTAACTTACCAACTTACCATTGTGGAACCAATCTTGAGGAAAAATGTAAATATGTAATTTTTTTTTTAAAAAAAAGTGCTTTGAGATTAAATGCAGTCCAAATACCGAGTTTCAGTTCACTTGATGAGATCAAAAGGCTATCTAATCAACCAAACAAGAAAAAAGTAGTAAAGTCTCGAATGCTTTTTACCAAGTTAGGATCACCATGTATTTGGTCCAGAAGTATAATACTACATTGAGTAACTAATTGCATTTTTTAATGTAAGCAAATAAATAATAATAGATTTCAAGTTTCATATATTGTTAATGTAAAGATTTTTACACCAATCCGTCAATAAAAAAGTCTCTTAAGTATGATTTTAAAATAATTACAATAAAAAGTCAACAAATTTATTATTATTATACATATATATATATATATTAATACATATGATTAAATTACTCTATAAAAAAATCTTTATACTTTGTGTGCATTTTAAATATATTCATAATAATATCTATAACAAGTATATGACATGACATCAGGAAATATTAGATGAGTTGGATAGGAAAAAAAAAATCGTAGATTTAATTTTTTCTCTTAACAAAAATTAATATTTATTGATAAAATAAAATAAAATAAAAAAGTAGACATGACCATCAGGGAAATTTAGATGAGTTGGATAGAAAAAAAAAAATCGTAGATTATTTTCTCTACCAAAATTAATATTTATTGATAAAATAAAATAAAATAAAAAAGTAGACATGACATCATTGAAGAACACGAAAATGCAGTGCTTCACTTTACCAACGCTCTAGATGGAGCACCCCAAACTCTGCTTTCCTCTGCTGGCTCATGCAGGTGGCGACCACCCCTTCCTCTATTGGGCCCACCTCTGAAAAGCTTATTAAGCCATTTCATGAAACCAGACTTTCTTTCTGAGCGAGAAGAACTATAATCCCCTGCTTGCCACCAAAATTTTTCACGATTTAATAAGTTAGATTAGAACCACTAGAATTTCAAATTTTCAAGTTCCAAACCAAATAAAAAAAACAACATGATCTAGATAACTTTTTTGGAACCGTATGAAAAGTAAATTACGGAACTTTGAGGATACCCATTTAGTAAAATCAACAGAGAAAAACTTAAACTTCAAATATCAGCTTCATGGGGTCGTTCTTGATTTTGAAAAAACAATCGTTATTTTTTCTTCCATGTACTAGAGTAAAAATCTATGAAGGAATCACTTTGAATCAGGGGTGTACATGAAGCTCAGATTTAGATGACTAGTACAGAAAGAGAAAGAGAGAGAGAGAGAGAGAGAGAGTAGTGATACCATAGATACAAGGATGTGAAAGATGGTTAACATCTGAAGAAGGAGCCATAAGAATGAAAAGGCAATAATGTTGTGTGAGAGAGAAGGGAAAAAGGAGGAAGAGGAATGAAAGTGACAGAGAGGTGGAGAAGAAGGGGGATTGGAGAAGAGTTAATAGTGGTTGAAAAGGAGAGGAAGAGAGGAATCAAAAGAGATTCTTGGCTTGGAAAGCAATGAAGAGAGAAAGGCAGAAAGATGGGTTGTGGGGTGGGCGAGGAGGGAATCTGCTCAAGAGGAGAATATTAAGTAAGGGGTGGATTGGAGAGAGAGAATCAAAGAGGATTTAGAGAGAGAAAAGCAGAAAAAGAAACAAGTGCTGTGTTTGCACGCATGGAGTTGAAGCTCAACTCAAGTTAGAGAGTGTGTATGCAAAATTTTCTCTTTGTTGCCTTTCTGGTTTGAATTCGGAAGGTATTTTGCCGGGTAAAAAGCCTAAAAGGACACACACAGTTTCAGTTTTCATTCTAGTTGGTAACTGTCCACTTTAGGAAGCTATTCTTTTTTCTTGTTACCATGCAACATAGATAAGTAGATTTTGGTATGCATTATCGGCATATAAAGAATTTTTTTTTTACACAAGTATATATAGATATTTAGTGTTATATATGAATTTTAACATAATTATTATTTCATATTAAAATCACCACCAGACTTATTATAAATAATAATTTATGATTAAATGATGACATATAAAATTTTATACTATCAAATACATATGATGTTCTCTCATTCAATTAAAACACAAATGATAATTATATTGATGATTTGTCTTCAGTTTTTTTTATTGATCTCCAACAATTCTACGGTAAAAAAAATAAAAATAAAGCACAACACGGGAAAAAATGGATCTGTATATAATTACATTAATTTTAAATACTTTATAATAAAATCTATGACTTAAGTGCACCACAGTTTTTCCCCTTTCATCTTCCGTTAGAGTATTGCAAAAGCTATCATTATTTTAAAAAAAGAAGTAATGGATCACATATCCTTTAATTTCTCACATTAAGCAAATTCGTGAACCCAATAGTCAAGTTCGTAAAGAAAACACACACAGCACACCCATACACTCAAGATTAAAACATATATTCAACTAGCTAGTCATCAAATTCGTGAGACAGTTTTTTCTTATGTGATTGCGAAAAAAATATTGATATTAAATTTTATTATGAAAATTAAGATTACAACATATAACTTAATTATATGATTTTTTAATATAAAAAAACATATACTAATTTTCTTAAGTAATCATGTAATTTTAACTTTTGACCATTAATATAGGAAAAAATGTTGAGAATCTTTAATTGAGAAAGTAAAAAACGTGATAATTTTTTTGCAGTATGAAAACGATAATGAAGATCAAATATAAAAATACGTACCCCACACACACACTAGGCTCACCCTCGTGGTTAAGAAGGTGAGAGTTTTACTCTCTAAGTTAGGAATTTTAATTATTGTGCAAGAGTACTTGAGAGATCTCTCTTAATGTAATTGAATAATCCTTAATAATGTTTGTTTGATGGGTAACCTTCCTTAGGAGATTCTTTGTCATCTAAGAACTAGCTAGTTGAATAGATGTGACTAAATAACTTATTTGTAATTCAGATTTTTGCAGTTTTCTTGGATGCATCGATCTTTGCTTATAGGTCCAACATGTTATTAGTATTCCATCCGTGATAATATTAAGAGTGTCTTTTTATTTTATAACTTTTAGTAATAAAAAATAATAATGATGTATATATTTAGAATCTAATATGAAACATATATCATGCTTGGTTCCACGTTTAAATGTGATTTTTCAACATTTTAAATGTAATTTTAAAAAAATAATAGTTATAGTTACCATGTCACATATCTATTGAATATCAAAGTTAATTTTAGTCCAGAAATCACGTAAAATAAAATAAGTTTCCCTCACAAGCATAAAACCAAACATGTGGATAATCTTTTTTTTTTTAATTGCGTTTGTTAGATTTGTTTTAAAGGCGTTAACTGGTATGAGTGACAAAATTTTATAACAGTAGATTCGAATATCACCTTCATAGGGAGGAAGAATTTCAAAGAAAAACTACTCATTAAAAAATTTCTTGTATTTTAAAATAATGTTTTTTTTTATAAAGTTCCTTCACAAGACTCCACCAACAATGTATTTTTTTTTATTAAAACGATGATTTCCCGTTGGTGAACTGCATTACCTTTCAGTTTGACTTTTTTTATTATAAAAAAGTCAACGACCAATTATTAGTAATATTTATTAATGGAGGTATCCTACAAAATACTTGTCACTTATATACAATAGTTCTCTGTTGTGTGATATATACTGCGATATAATTTGAAGATAATGGCTGAGTAGAGGTGATAGCAAAAAAGGGCTCAACTCAAGTTAATCATGTAACCGTGATAATTCTGACAAAACCCACTATTATTAGGTAAACGAAAACAATAGGAATACACCTGTAATACACTTTTTAAATGTATTTTTATGTTTAAATATGTTTTTGTTTTTATAATATATATATATATATATATATATATATATATATATTACTTTTACTTGACTTTATGAGTGTGCAGGTTTCATCTTTTACAAGATGTTTCACCTTTTTCTATCCTCTTATCTTGTCAAGTTATCCTCTCTTTCGTATTTATTTATTTACTTTTTTTTATATTTAGCTCCACCTCTCTTTTCTTATGAAAATTTACTAGGAGTATTTCCTTAAATAAATAAGACAATAATACATCTGCATATAATCTAGTTATCCGCTATGGTTCTTGACAGTTCACTTAAATCGCAACTTGACTCACTTTTATCTATCTTTTTTTGTTTTCAAATTCCATTCATACGCTGCGAATATAAATCGTTATCCTTTTTATTCCTTCTATCAAAGCAAACACTTTTGTTCTGTTTGTCTTCTAATTGACATGACATTCAATAAGCCAAAAAATCAAAAAAGAGTTTCCTTCATCGCACACTCTTCACACCCAGAGGAATCATCCCTATTCGATTCAATAACTTACAAATTGTACATCTCTCAGTTGTAATAGAAAGACAGCCTGACCTTCATTAAGAAATTCATCAACACAGGTGGGAGAATTTCACAAAGACATTGATAAGGAGGTGTAAATTGAGGTGTTGCAGTGTGTTGTATTATTTTGAGAATCAATCACCATTTTGATCATGAAAGTGTAACATGTTATATTAGTCTGAAAAAATAGTGTTTCTAAATAAATTCTTAAAATTTTTAGTTCTTTCATTTAATTCTTAGACTTAACTATTTATTATCATTTTGATTCTTAAATTTATGTTAATATTGTTAATTACTTCAAGTCACATTTTTTTAAAATTTTGGACTAATGCGATTGACCAATTGCACTTCCAAGAACTAATTATTTGAAATTTTCTTAGTTTCTAGAACTAATGTAACAACACTATATACTTTCTGGTAATTAAATGATGGTTTACTCGTTATTTTGATTTAAAAATGAGCTTAGGCATAAGCATAATTGTTTCTGGACTAAATTGTATCTGGGAAATTAATAGAGCAATGCCAAAGTAAAATGCCTATGTTGGCCAACCAAAAAAATCATTTTATTCCAATGTTTGGACGGCCAAGAAATGCATATATGAGTGAAGGTATTCTTCATGCTGTAGCGGACTTTTTAGCTTTACATCCATGCAAACAATGCTAAAAGGATAGGGGGGGAAAAATCATAATAATCAGATGTAGTTTTGTTCCGAACTGATTTCCAATTTTTCAGAAAAGAATCTTTGCATGCTATCCATAAACATTTGCATGAAAAGCAAATCGATCTGCTAGTTTCATCTGTTATAGTAACCACACCACATAAAAAGAAGACAAAAGTAGAAAAGAAAAAGGCTTTCTCTGTCATTAGAAGTGTGATCATCATTGTAAATTTGTAGAAGGGGCACTGAAAATTAGGAACTTCAAAAGCTATGAATAAAGAAAAAGCATTTTACAGCCATGCCTCCTTCTTTTTCTGGTTCCATATATCATATATGAACCTGGCTTTTGATCACCAACAATACTGAGACGTTTCTCTTAGCCAGCAATATAGCCATAAAGTTGGGACCAATTATATGCTCTACACAACATAGAGAATTACTTTCCGGCAAAAGGATTAATTGATGGAATGTCTTCACACCTGGCTTAGTTCTATTTCTTTCTTAAATTCACATGATTCTTAGGAGTATATAGATCTTTTTTCCAAGTGTTGTTTTCATTGGTATAATAAAGAAACAAAAATAAGTAGCTAATGCTTTAGTCTTTCTTTTTCTCCCTTTGTTTACAACATAGTATAGGTGCAAGCATCTATGTAAGGCATGGAGAAACATGGTTTTGTTGAAGATCAAAATATGTGACATTAATTAAGATGGCATCCAAGTCTAAACTTGGGCATGTGCCACTGCAGGCTCAAGAACCTTGACACTTGGCAAATTTCTCTTTTGAACCAACTGTTTCATCAGAATAAAGTGGATATCTGTTTTTAATCTCAAAAGGGGATTGTCCGTCCTCTTCAAACAGTCTCGGGACCTATAAATTAGGGCTATGACCTAAAGTTTTGAAGCATATAAGCTGAAACATCTTATCTGGCAGAATGCCAGCCTTAAAAGCTTTATGTAGCTACTAGCAAGACAAAAAAGTGCTGATTAATATTAAAATGGAAGCAAAAGGAGGAAGGAAGGCTATTTCACCCTCAACTCTCATCTTTATATTTTCTGTACTAGAAACACATAATATCCGAGTCAGACCACATGTTGGGGAGCACCTTGAAGATACGTTTTTCCACTTTTTTTCTACTTAAAATGGTAGCAGCATCTTGAAACTTAAGAGGTGGTACCTAGTTTGATGATGAAGGTTGTGAAAGTTGATGAAACTATATGCTCCTCTGTCTTTTTATTTTTTATTTGAATGTCATAATCCAATGTCCATCAAAAATATAAAATCTCAAAATATTGTTTTCACAAAACATGCTTTTAGTCTTGGCAGCTTTTGCCAAGTACCCATTACTAACTAATAATTTTCAAACCGGCAGCAGACAATTGGCAAAGTACCTCTTTCCACAGAATTGTCTATTGTTCCAGCAGATTTTTCCTCTTTGCAATATGAAATTATTCAACTAAGAAACAAATTTGATTATGCTGGTTTCGTGTAAGTTTTCATTCCTACCCGGAGCATTTTGGCTTTCCCTGACAAAAACAGGATCATTTGGGAATTTTGAATAAATCAGAATCAATTTACAAGTAATACTAGACATCACGAAAAGATACTTAATGTTGCATAACTGAAGTATTGCTACATTATTGTGTGTCAATTTTCAACTTTAAGAATATTTTATGTTAGAGATCATAGATGTTCTCTACTAAAGGCAATTCTACTCAAGCAATAAAATTACTCTGAGCCGCAAAGTTCCAGCAAAAGATTTGGATTGTGACAGTTGCATACCCATACCCAAGACTTGAACTCTAGAGTTAAAACCACTAGATAAGTTGGATCAATCAATCACATGTCAGTTAATCTATGTCCTTAGTAGAATATAATCAAAAAGTTTTTATTTCCATGCTTTATAAGTATATAATATATATGTTAATTTTGATATTTATTAATAGAGTATTAAAAAAATTGGATCCATATAAGATTTGTATATATGATAAGAAGTTTGAATTTGATGGTAAGTTTTAAAATAAGATTATCTAATAAAAAGTTATTAAATAGATAAACATTAGTGTAGTTATAGTAGCATAAATAGGTTGATTCTTTCTAGCTTGTATATATCTTTTGTTTTTAAATATTATATCCCTCCCACGACATCTTTGTTTCTTACTATATGATATATGCTAGAATCACTACAAGAGACATACAGTAAGTTAGTCAACCTTGGCATGCCAAACAGGGAAGGGATAGATTGTTAATGGAAACCTTAGCTGATTTCTGCGTTTTGAAGAGCAAGTTCAAAATTGATGTTACATTGTTACAATATCAATCACCTCTCCGTGTGTTTGGGTTCCAGTTTTGAACACACATAATTCCTAGTTTTGATGTCAAATTCATATATATAAAAATACAAAAGCTATGAATCTTGCTTTAAATTGGACGTGGATCCGTGATTAAAACACTGAGCCAAACATGCACAATTAACGTAATGAATTTAAGACAAGCAAATGAGCAGAAAGGGGTGTTGTATTCATGGCTAATGTCACATACATATTTTTATGAGTTTAATTTTGATGCACTGTTGTTAATTGATCAAAAGTCATTTTTGAATAGTAATTTTTAAGGTAATTATTATAAAATTAAAAAAAATATATATCAGTCATGATGATTTGTAATTATATTGATGCATAATATAAATCATAAGAAATGCTAAATCAGAAGGAAAAAAATCAATTTATTTGCATGGGCCATTCAGTTATGACGAAATTGTTAATCATAATACAAAATCAGAATCAAATACAAATCACCTTTTCAACTTATTGGCATAAAGAAAATAAACAAGATATCTTTGTGATGTGCCATACTAGAGTTTTCTTTTCCTTTGCTTTTGTTATTGATTAACATAGGACCGACACAAACATACACTTCAAAAAATTGAAGTCAATGCCATATGCTAGTGTTAACGGAATTTTGCTTTGTCAATGGAGCACACAACTGAAAAAGGAGCAGATAATAAATTCATCACAACAATAGGGAAGGGAGAATAAAAATTTAAAAGGAAAGAAACACGGAAAGCAAAGCATATGGACCAAAGCTGCTGAGCTGGTTTCGTTTGAAGAATCATAAAGGGTTGCAAATTCAAGTTTGTTAAAGCAAATCATTTTGCAGGATTCCCTTTGCTAGTTTGGGCTGTATTTCAAAAGTTTAATTTATATCTCCAATGAGTGTAATTTATACATCTTATCACACTGTAAAAAAATATTTAATAATATTTAACTTTATCATTATATTAATTAATAAAATAACGTGATAAAATGTAGAATTTTATTAAGGTGTGCTTGGATATAAAAAGGTAATTTTAAGAGAGGACGCTATTTTAATCAATTTTTAGAATGATGAGAATTTTTTTAAAGCAAAATTAAAAAATTTTGGATAACACTGAAAATTTAAAATAAAAGAATTTGAAAATTCTTCATCTTATTCATGGTTTCAAGGTGAACACTTCCGTCTTAAAGTTATGATGTATTCTTTCTCTTTTTTTTTTCCTCTCCCTATTTATTTCTCTTTCTCTTAATTTTAGCTTCTACAAATAATAAACTTATCACATTTATTACTTTTTTTTTTAATTAAACAATAATTTTACAGTTAAAGATAGTATTGAAATCAATAGATCAAGTTCTAAACAAATGGTTTGAAACACAAGAAATTTAAATTATTTTATCCAAATAAGGTACGCTTTTCTAATTGCTGAAAAGTGAACATGACAGATAGAAAATGGTCTGAGAGACGCCTACAAAATGTACAACGGGAGAGAACATAAATCAGAATGAAATAAAGGTGTTAGGACTCGGTAATCAAATGATTCAGAATCTGATTTCCGTTAGAGAGAAAGATCATTATGGGTAGAGATGTGATTTTCAATGAATTCTCTATACTGCATTAGAGACCTACAATGATGGACAGTGGCTGAAGAACTGCTGAACGGTTATCAGAAATGTTATTCTGATTGAAGAATATTGATGCAATAAAGACATGGAAGGAGACATGATCATTTTGAAAGTAGAATCATGAAAAAATAAAGTATAACTCTTAGTTTTAGGGAGCTCAATTGTAGAGCAGCAGAGTTTAACATGTTAATCTCACCTCTCTAGCAATAGTACTTTGCAGTTATTGTGTCTCTGATGTTACAGTTTTGTTTCAGTTTGTTGTAACAATCAATTAGAGTTAGATTAACTGCCACACTATAAATACTACTTCAGCCTTGTACAGAACAATTTAGAAACCATATGATTCAAGTTTCAATTCAAATATGTCTGGATTCTCTTTGGTCTCATTTTCTCTCACTTTCGCTTTCTTACTGGATTTCTATTTCTGAAAAAGAATGTGGGTTCTAATGCCAACCTGAGAATGAATTTTGTGAATATCTTGAAGACATTTAATTTATATTTACACAATCAGATGAGACTGTACAAGGAAATAATGAAAATAAAAAAAGGAAACCTCAATAAACATAGCCCTTAATTCCTATAATTTATCACATGCTTACCCTTTAATCCATACTAAATCAGTTTTTTTATGAGAATGAAAGCTAAAAAGAACAAGAGAAGCTAAAATCTAAGGAAAACTGAACCCATGGCATTAGCAAGCAATAAGTGATGCATGGGTGTAGGACAAGACGAAAACAAATGAAGTTTATCCTCAGAATTTGCTCCGGACTCGATAACCAATCAGCGCAAGCATTTCCTTCTGGTAGGGTGTGACTGAAAGTTAAATCTCACGAATGATATACGTACTAAATATACAATACAAAACTCGCATGAAAACGGGTGGCAATTACCTGCGATTTTTTTTTTCTATTTTCTAAGAAAAACATTTTAAAATAAATTTATTAGAAAAACTGCAATAACTGTTTATAAATTTTTCATGTGATGTTTTATAAAAATAAAACAATACAAATATACACAAAAATTGTAATTCTTTTTGTAAATTGTAATCTTTTATATATGTTTACAAAAATTATAAAAAAATATTTTAAATGTATACATTGATTCGTGTTAAGTGTAATTATGTATTTGTAAGTTATAATTCAATTTCAACTAAAGTAACAAATAAGAATCGTTACTGCGCTGTATGACATGGCTAGATGAAAAAAAAGTGCTTGAAACAACAATTTTGAATTATTACTTTATATAATTACATGTTTCATATCATGTCCAACTAAAGTAATGCTATTTTGTTGTATATGATGTCATCACTCATTGAGAGACAAAAAAAACTTTAAATCTTAAAGAAGTAATTTTAAATCGTTATTTTATATTGTTTGAGGCTTATGTGACATGTCATGTGATCAAACTAAACCATCTATGATTAAAATTGTCTCATGCCAATAAATTATATGATAACAAATCCATTTAAAAAAAAAGTTTATAGAAGTAATCCAAAAAATTCAATTAACCCTATTATGTAGGATTTGACCTTTGTCCTATTTACTTAACTTTTATCCTCATAGTATAAACCATACATTGAAACCATTTTGTCATCTCCAATCATAATGTTAAAACCACTTTAAATGCATATTGATTCAAAGCCCAAATCTAGTGTTAAATTATTAGTTCTGACCATCCCGCCAAAAGAAAAATGAAAAATACTAAACGGGAGAGGAATAAAAGTTGTACTATCTTAAATCAGTTGGAAGAAACATCAACAGTAATTAGTACCATAAACAAATATACCACCAAAAGAGAAATCTGCCACTGTTTCATTTGTTCATAATCACTACTCTCTCCACTCCTATTTGAAGACATAGTTGACTAAATTATTTTTTTAAAAAAAATAGCTAATTTAGATATTAACATTAAATTTGTCATTAATTGTAGTTATATTTTTCCAAATTTATCAATTAATATTAGTAGAAGCTTATTCATCTTATCCGATCTTCATAGGAGAGAGAAAGTGACAATTGAAAGTAACATTTAATAATATATTAAAATAAATGAGGATATTTTAGTCAAAAAAATAATTAGTACATGAGATATGAAATAAAATCTTATAATAAAGAACAAAAAAATTTGTTAATTGTCTTATAAATAAGAAGAGAGGGAGGGAGTACATTGAATTGAATTAAAATATAACAATTAGCTGTCTTAAAGGCTTTCAAGGAAAAGGAGAAACTACATTCAAGAACAAACAAAAAATTCTTGAATTGGGAGTGAACTGAACCCAGAAGAAGAATCACATAAATATAACCTCGTTTGACCAATCTGCTACGTACATAATATAGGGTGCCATACTAAACATGCAACTGAGCCAACCAGGCATAAAATTGTAGGCACGGTACATCCATTTGCCTAAGAAATCAACCGAGTATGGAGGCACCTTCATAGGTGGAACGTTCCAAGAGAAGCATGCTGACATCAGTATCTTTGATAATTCTTCGTCTCCATAATAGCTGATAAATATTTGCTTATTTTTTTTAGATACCGGCTCAGAAAAACCTCACTCAACTTCTTTGATAATTCTTCGTCTCCGTAATGGCTGTGTTGTAATACTCCCTGGAGCACTGTGTGCTTTCCTCTTCTCTTCCTTCCTTCTCTTAGCATCCGCCATAACGCACATTAAAGCAGAAGCCTTGAATATTGGCCTTGGCAAGTGCCTATGTCTGTTGAGCAAAACAAAGGAGCAATAAACACAAGACATGATTAACTGTTTTGCGAAAAATATATTTGACAGAAGTTTGTCTGTCGGGTATGTTCCTAAAAAAAATTGCTTGATTAAATCTTCTTACCTTGCAATACGGTTAACTTCAGGGAGGTGCTTATAGCGTTTCTTTATGGCTTCATGATACTCATGCTTCTTCCGTTCCCTTGGGAGAATCTGTAGCACGATCACAGGTAATCCTCAGTCAATGAAAGGTCTCTTTCGAATAGAAATAAATGTTAGGATAACTGACAGATAAACAATTGGGAGACAAACAATCGTCCCAATTATGATAATTTAAGGGTCTTAAACATAGATGATCCACAAAAATGAAAAACAAGTAAACTAAATTAAATGTATCTGGATCCTCGCAATTCTACTCCTAGTATAACCTTGTCATTAATTTGGAGCCATGAACAGAAAATTTAGGCCCTCCCTTATACTAGCTGATGTCTATGTGTACTAAAATGACAGCCATGCTACGAGCTACAATGAGTAGATCCAATTCAAAAACAAGATCAACAGAAAAATTAAATAAACGAACATAATTGAGATTCATCTACCAATGGCATAAATATTCCCCAAATGATGCTGCAGATATGTTGACACATAAATTATTTGACTCAAATTTCAGCAATACACGAGGTAAGGAAGACATCTTACTACTCCAAGTTGCTCTGATGCTTTTGCCTTCCAGAGCCTAAGGTTAGTGTCATCGCTTCCTGAAATCACATAACTTCCATCACCACTGAACTTGACACAAAATACCCTGCATAACAAAGTTAAAGATCAGCTGTCATAAGAAAATATAAATCTTAGTAAGTAAACTCTGCAAAAACAGCAATAGTATTTTGTTACGAGAAATGCTAGGAACACACTCTCTAACACACACTCTTTTGCACACACACTTCTTGGATTGGTTTAAATTTATTGAAAATGACAAATTTTTATGGGTCCCACATCACATTTAATGATTATCTCTCCTAATTTTGTGATTTTCAATAAATTTTAAGCAATTAGAAAGAGTATGTTTGAAGAAGTGTATTAGAGTGTGTTGCTAGCATTTCTCGTTGGTTACACATCCAAGGTTTACAATGGTTGAAAAGTGACACGAGTAATCAAAGACAATAGAATGTTTGATTTCGTATATAAATTAAGCGAACCTTTGCATTCTCTTAGTATGATAAATCTCCTTGCTGTGACCACCATTGTACTGGAAAATTCTGACCTACAAATGGGAGATCATTACTAGATATGAAATCATTCTTAGTATGACCAAATGCCAAGAGATTAAAAACAAAATTCAAGGAACTAACTGTTCTATCATAAGAACCAGTGACAAACTCTCGTCCAGTTGGTGAGTAGTCAACATCCATCCTGTAGAATGAAATATAAAAATGCAGGTATGATACATTCTAGAATTACCAAAAATGCAATATTTATAGAAAAAACTTCTTACACTGCAGAAACATGATCTTTGTGAACACATTTAGCTTCATCTAACTTCCTAGCATCATAGCTATAGCAGTTACCATCTTCATTTGCCTGCATGGTAATGAAATTTGTTGAAAGAATATAAAAATATCACTACTGAATATTGATAGTGTGATACAATTAAAAAAGACATTTCAACCCAACAATATCTCATGTCAGCCATAAATTCAAAACCCTAAACAATAATAGCTTCAGAACCATCAAATAATATCGTCTGATAAACTTACAGCCGTAAAATTTATGGGTTCCATGGGGTTCCAGCATATAGAATTTGTTTTGGTCTGCCACAATGAAGTTAAAAGTTATTATAATTATTAACATATTTGGAATAAACCATATTTGGAATGATAACGAGAAAAAACTAAACACTAAAAATGTTGTTGAGAAATGTGCCAATGATATAACTGTGTAATTGAAAAGCAAAAACATAGTAGGAACCTCATTTAACAGTCCAACAATTAAATTGATGGCAATAAAATAACAAAATCAAAAACTGCAGCCATAAGTCATAATTTAAATCAATAATACAAAGTAATTACCATCATTATCATTTTCCTCACTGGGGAAGACATACGCAAATCATACAGAATTATACTCCGGTCACTAAAATAAGAAAACAGGTAATTCACGCATAAGAGGTAAGTACATTAAGCCAACCAATATTTTTACTGATTTATATAGTAGATTAAAGTAAACATAATTCAAAATCTATATAAGTAAAACTTCAACAAAAAATGCATACCAAAAGAAACAAATTAGTCCTCTTATTATATATTTCTTTCCTTTCAATGAATGAGATGATTTGCATTGTTCTCCAGATTAATGACAAGTATTGGAATATATAGTAGATATCTCACTATCATGAAAATATCACAGAATAGTTTAGACTTTAGAGCATAGTTGTCAATACCATCGTCGCAGCCAACCCCTAAAGTGGGATAGCGGATTGCAGGATGACGGCTATTCTAATTTTTTTTTAACCTATTCTGAATTTTATACTTACCTATTCTAATTTTATATTTTTACATACATATAATTTGTATTATATAACAATATATGTATTGTTAAATAATACTCATATTCTTTTTTACCTAATATATAGGATTTAGAATTTTTATTATTATTATATTGTGTTTTATTTAGTTTTTATCATTATTATTAGTTAGTTGATTATATTTTTTACTACTATAATTATTAATTTGCTATATCATATATTATGCTTCATTTAGTTTATTATATTATATGTTATGCCTTAAATATTTTTTAATAGTATTATAATTATTTAGTTTACTATTAATGGTTCACAGATTTTTTTACTGCCTAACCCGTTCACAGATAACAAGGTAAAAACCCACAAAGAAACATTGGACTTGGGGCCCAAGGCCCAACAGAATAGAAAAGAGAAAAACAAACCCTAAAAGGCTAAAACCCAAAGACCCGACCCATCTAACCAGGTTCTCAGTTGGCTCTCGCCACCACTATGAAAGTGAAAGTGAAACGTGATGTTTTGAACTTTGAAATCCAAATCGCACTCAAATGGAAGAGCGAAGGTCAGCAGCAGCACAATGTGGTTCATGTTCTGCTGCTTTCAAGCTTCTGTTCAAACTTCAAAATCTAAGTTGCAGTTGTGAAACCGCAACACAGACCGCAATAGCGCCATACCACACCAGTGCTATAACGAACGCAACAGCCGCTCCTTCAATCCACCCCACAGCAGAGGTCATCGTTGCGGCAAGTGGCCACTATTGACTACATAGCTTTAGAATATCACAAATGATCCCTTATGCTGATACTAATAGGAACATTCCTTAAGACCAATGTCTACCATTCAACAACAAAAATATAAAATGGTATTTTCTCACACTAAGGAACCTATTTGTATTACAGATTCAATCATGTTGACAGTACTAGGGCTTTAATCTTGGAAATGGAACATTGAGATGCAACACTAGTCTAAAACAAGCAGTAGTATCAACTAATTAAAACAGTAGAAATGACAAATAATCAATAATTGAGAAAATAACACAAAATTCAATGAGATTAGCAAAACAATAAACAAGCAACAATACAAAAAAGATCCGGATATGTACAGGGGAAAACTGAATTGTATAATAATCAATATTGTAGTGCTCGACCTACAGGCAATCTCACATACCTAGCTGAGGTGGCCAAGAGATTTGGTTCTCCGGGATTAAACCGGACAGAAATTACTGTATCTGTCCCCCATTCAAAACTGTTTATTGGCTGAGACCTGCAGGAGGGAAGTAACAATAACATGAAATAAACATGAAATTTAGAAAAGTCAACTGTGATTTTAGTAAAATAAGTAGAGCAAACAGAAATTGATCAACACCTATTGTGATTCCATATATCTACTTGAGCACCAGCTGTGGCAAAATGCTCGCCATCCCACTGGTGATCAGCACCCCTAAAAATTAAAGAAAGCAAAACAAAGTTCAGTAAGCATAAAAAACAAACAAAATAACAAGCTTCAATATCTTCCTCTGGGATAATTTACTCCAAAACTTACCAAAATGCATTCTTCCAAACATAAACACTTGCTGGCTGCACAAAAGCAAAAATGGTTTATAAAATTGTGAGTTAGTAGAATACCCACTGGAGTTAAAAAAGAAAAAGTAAAAGAATACCAGCACAATATTTCACCTCAACAGTGCTCTTAGTTGAGTCATCTGACTCCATAAGAGTAGTAAAGGAACACTCCAGAGTCTGATACTGAGCACAAATTCCAGGTTACATCAGAAAAATTAGTTATTGAAGCTAAAAATGAGAGCTAGATATAATAGGGGGGGAATTGAAAAGGTTGATTCTTACGTGCAATCAGTTCCACATGACACAAGAATGTGTCCATCTGTTGATGCTGTCAAGCCTCGTACAGCACCACGGTGACCAGGAAACTGACAAACTATCCGTCTTTTTTTTCCAAATATAACAAGCAACAATATTAGATAAACAAGTTGATGCATAAGCAAATAAACTATTTTGTTTACATTTTAGGGAATATCATAGATAACAAGTATATCTCAAAAGAAGTATAATTTCTGTCTTATTTGTTATGAATGAACCCTAGTTTGCTGTATCAAAATATGACTTGAGAAATAAATTTATTACCTTGCAGCTAAATCCCAGAGACGAATATCTGTTAAACAGCAAAGACAAATGTTACAGGTTTTTTTATATGTATGCAACTCAACTCATCCAGCACTGTATGAAGATAACAATGTATAGCGGATTGAGCCTAATGTGCAACAGAAGGATAATGCAATAATGCATAATATCAAACACCCTATAGAAGGAAAATCAATGAAAAAGCGAACCAAAATGACACAAAAAAACAAGGATTAATAGTAAAAGTGAATGAAGATGCAAGACATTTCCCATACAACTATTTCTTATCTCTAGCCTGGAAATATGTTATGATTGATTCTGCTATTATAATGTATTATGCAATATGCAAAGAGAACCATACCAGTTTAAACAACTGTGTTTCATAATCAGCAATGGTAATGCAGTCAGAATGATAACATTTACTTACATTCTTCCCGCAAATAACAAGAAGGCTTCAAAAAAAACTAAAAGAGTAACTCTACACAGCCTAGAAAAACTTGATAGAGGTTGGCCAAATTTTCCAATATTAAAGGATGGTTGTTGGATAGATAAGTCGCAGTAGTGTTGAGTACTCAGTACTCACATATCCAAGAGTCAATATTCAATAATGATGTCAACTGTCAAGTTACTAACTCATTCTGGCAGAAGAATTCTGGTTGTCTAGTATTGGATTATGAGTTTCATATATATAGATATCTACACCCTTGAATAACAGTCTCCCCTTATCTGGGACATTTCTAGTACTTCCTGAATTTAAAATTCAGAATCCAACCCACCATATTTTGGAAATCCACAACATAGCAAAACAAATTTCCTCCTCTTCTCTTCCAACCTTCTCCATCTCCAAACCAATACTACAATTCAACTATTACTTCCTACAAGTACAAGTACACATATAGCTGCAGGGGCATAACTATATAAGGAAAAATGAAGTACCTCCATCCATCGAACTGGAGAATATCCCTTTCAACTGGCTAGGGTTTCTCGTCATACACGAAACAGCGTCTATATGCCCATCCAATGCTCCAATAAATGGTCTTGCAAAAATCTAAATCCTCAAACATTAAAAAAAACAAAAACATAATAAGGAACAGATAAAAAACTTCACATAAAAAATATAAACATACTGATTACTAAACATCAAAAAACACAAAAAAGGGAAAACCTGACCTTGTCCAACTTCACTGCATTAACAGCACGCACATACTCCACCGCTTTCTCTTGAGGACGAAGGCTGGGATCGTAATTCCGGAACACCCTCTTTCCGAAATCAAAAGGGCAACGTTAGAAAAGGAAAAAGATTGAAAATTTAATCGAATTGAGCAACTAGAAGAACGCTAGTGATGAAGGGTGGTGTGCATTGAATCACCTGAAGGTCTTGACTTCGTTCTCGGGTGAACTCATCCACGGAGCGTGATATAACTTTGACCTTCATTGTGAGTAGAAGCAGCGGAGAAGGAGAAGCCAATCAATCACTCTGTTTTGGTTCTTCAATCTCTGAATTGGAACGCAGAAAAACCCTAGGATGATTGGTGGAGGGAAGCAAGGTTCGAGGCAAAAGGGGTTTTAGAGCTGTTTGATTTACGGCTACAAAATGTAATGTGCTGTTTTCGTTATTGACACGGATACGGGTCGGGCCGAACAATTCGATCCGTTTCAATGAAAAAAATCCAAAAAAACTTTGTATCGAATGTATTACTGTTTGATGCATGCATGGTTTATTGAAAAGATTGCCACGAACACACTTTTTACATACACTTTTAAACACGTCTCATTTAATTAGATGAAGAGATTTTTTTTTTAAGTTTATTGGTTTTTAAATAATTTAAATAATAATTTATAATTAGTTAATAACAAAATTATTTTATACGTTAATATATAAATATTAAAATTTTAATTGAAATTTATCATAAATTATAAAATATTATAAGTCTTATATTTTATTTAATGTTTTTTGCTTCTGATTTATAATTTTTAATAAATTTAAATTAATAAAAAAATTGTTTGAAAAGGTGTGTTGCTAACACTCTTATTATTTATTAATAAATTAATCAATTTAATATACATGTTTATATTTGGTATAAATTAAATAATTATTATAAAGTCTAATAAATATATCATATTAAAATTATTATGATTAAATGTATAAAAAATTATAAATTTTTATTTTTATATTTGTGTATAAAATAATAGAAAATAGTAAAGAGAAATGGTATTTTGTTATGGTCATATTATTCATTTTGTTTGGTAATAAAATTTTAGGGAAAGGGAATGACTCCCAAGTTCAAGTCCAATAAGTAAAAGTTTTCGAATCGAAAAAAAACTTATATTTATATTCATTCATAAAGATGAGTGAAACTACATACAAACAAACCTACAACATATTTTTGGATATGAGATCATGTTCTACTTGACCTATCCTTGAATTGTAGTCTTATTATTTTGTGAAATCATAATGGCAGTGAAGGTTTCATTTATAATGTCATTTGTTAGGTTACTAGTGCAGTTGTGGATTATGTTTAAAAATGGGTCTGTTTATTTTTTGGTGGGCTAGAAAATATTTAATTCAACATAATCTATTACAAGTTGGTGAGTTATATGAGTTGCCTAACCAATTTTTTAAAAATAAAATAAAATATATTTTTTTCTATTTTCTATTTTTCTATTGGACAAATAGCAAATTATTTGTGAGAAGATGGGGGTAAATCTAGTATAACATAAAAAAAAATTGTTATATTGCTATTTTATTTGTCCAATTTCATATACAAGAATATAACATATTATTCGACATTTCATTAAACTCTTGAAACAACACTATCTAATTATTTAAAAAAGAGAAAAATATTGTTATACTATATTTTACCCCCATCTTTTCACGCACATTAGGTGAGCTTTTATAAGTCCCAATTTGATAATCTGTTTATATCACAATTTTCCCATTTCATCTCACTTGTTTCCCACACCGTTCTCTCTACTCCATGCATAATTAATTTTCTTATTTTCTTCTTTGCATGCTACTAAAAATGTCTCCTCGTGTTGGTGGAGCAACCTAAAACCTATAAATTAAGTAGGAAGATAATTCTCACCTCCTCACTTTTTCCACCACCAAGTTCGAGCTTGCTAGACTAATTAAGGTGAGGGAGAGGGAGAACATTGAAGCAAATTTCGGTGTGTGGAAAATGGGAATGAAGAAAACTTGAGGGTTTTGCGTTTTGATGCTGCACCCCTTGCATGTTGTATTTATTCATTAATTTCTTTGGTGTTGTTTTCATTTTGCTTGGATTCATGGCCTATATGTAAAAATCTTCCCGTTGTCCTCTGTTTCTTTTAGTTCTATTTTTTATTATGTAGTGTTTAGAAGTAAAATATGTTTGTTGGAAATCATAGTTTTTAGTGATCGAAATTTTTGAAGTTGTCAAATGGTGTTTTGATTCATGCATGGTTTGATTTCTTGATTTTCTGTGGTGTTTTATATGGTCCACCGAACTTCGGATCTATCAAAATACAGTGGCTTTGATGAAGATAAAAAAAATGTTGGTGTTGCGCATGTGTGCTTGCATTGTCGTTTAAATATTTTTGGGATCCTGCTGGATGGTTATGCATGTTGTTATTTTGAAGTTGTACTTCTAGATAAGTGTTATTTGTTTGAACTTTCCTGGCAATTTTGAGCATGGTTTTTGTTGAAGTAATGGTTGGATTACGTTCCCTTATGTGTTGGAATGGTATTCTTAATTTGTAACGTGAAACAAAGTTGATTTGGAAGCTGAAATATGGCTTAACTAGATTGAACTAAATGCACATTCTTATGCCCGTGCATGAATTGTCATTCCTCTTAATTTTTGTACAAAAATTATGGAGATATTTTAGGGAAAAAAGAAACATGCGAGAAGATGACTGTTCGGATTTTTTTTTCATGTTTAGAAAGAAGAAGAAAAAATGAATTTACATGCAGGAGCACGAGGACGTGACATAGTCAGATTTTTTTTCCGTAGAATTTTAGGAGACTTTTAATCATACAGAAATATTGCTTGAAAGCTGGATGTGTCGGGGTTCATCCTTTTAATTTTTAGAATTTTGGAACATCATTTGAGTAATTAGTAAAATTATGGTTTTAAACGAGTATTCTTGAGCTGTCTTATGTTTTTTATTTTTTTTTAAATTATTTTATATTGGTTTATAAAAGTTTAATGTGTTATATTTTGAAATAGGTTATATATATATATTAGTTCAAATATTGTTATCATTATTGTACATCGAAAATAAAACAAAATTCTTAAAAAATATATAAAATAAAAACCCTTTGATTATAAAATTATTCATAAATTTTGACAAAAAAATATAGTCATAAATATCTGTTGAGTTGATAAAACCATATAAACCATATTCTTTAGTATCTCCTAAATAAATAATAAATATATATAGGATGGTGAAAGAAAGGGAACAGTGGAGAGCAAACAAACACAGACAGACAGAGAGAGAGAAAGAGAACCAAACCAAATAAAGCTCTTGGTTGGTTCACCCTTGTGCTTATTTTTTGTTGCTGAGAAAGAGCAAAGAAGAAGAATAAGAAGAAGGTTTTGATCGGATGCGATGAGCACACAAGGACAAGTGATTGATGAGGCGGTTCTGGATGACATAATCCGGCGCCTAACGGAGGTCCGATTGGCCCGACCCGGAAAGCAGGTTCAGCTCTCCGAGTCTGAGATCAAGCAACTTTGCGTCGCTTCCAGAGACATCTTCATTAACCAGCCCAATTTGCTTGAACTCGAAGCCCCCATCAAGATTTGTGGTACCCCTTTTGCTTTCTTCTCCTTGTCTCCCCTCAATTTGCTCCCTTTTGTGTTTAGGGTTTAAAAGTACTTCTGGGTGTTTCTTGTTTGTTGCAAGTTCGAACCTTTTAGTTTTTGGGTGTCA
Source organism: Glycine max (assembly GCF_000004515.6). NCBI lineage: Eukaryota > Viridiplantae > Streptophyta > Magnoliopsida > Fabales > Fabaceae > Glycine > Glycine max. The sequence continues at coordinate 5,256,326 of NC_038250.2, forward strand.
TGGGTTGATTGAAAGGAAATGTGGGTTACCCCTTTGGTTTTTTGGGCATGTGAATTTGTTTGTCAGCTTTTCTGTGTGAGCCATTCATGTTTGTTGTTATGTTGGCTGCCTAGGGTTTAACTCAACCTCTTCCTTTACCTGGGCTTGAAACCATAAGGGTGGCTTTGTCTTTAACCGAACACAATGGCATTGAGCTATTGCGAGGTCACTTGGTGGGATAATATTGGGAAAAAATCCAAGTCCCACATTGACTATAGTAGACTTTGATGCTGTCTTAGAATTTGGGTTTGGGTTTAACTCAATCCTGAAAGCTAGTAAGTGAAGTGAGGGTTGCTCCCCATTTATATACATTATTTTGGTCATATCATTAGTCAATATGGTATCTTCAACAGATAAGACTTTTGTTGTTGTTGTCGTTGTTTGTTGAATTGTTTGCTAGCTTTTGATATATTGACATGTTTTACATTGACCGCTGAGGGCCTGAGGCTAACACAACCTTCCTCTTTATGAAACCATGAGCAAAGTTTGGTCTTTAATGGAACAACATGGTGTTGAGGAATCCATGCAGCCGACCTCACTTAGCGGGATAAGATTTCTGTTGTTGTTGTTGAATTGTTTGTTAGTTTTTCTATTTAGCATTGCCTGTAGTGTTATTTTATGGCATGGTTGAGATCTCTCTCTCTTCGCTTTTTCAGGTGACATTCATGGGCAGTACAGTGATTTGTTAAGGCTATTTGAATATGGGGGTTTGCCTCCTACTGCCAATTATCTCTTTTTGGGGGACTATGTGGACCGTGGGAAGCAGAGCTTAGAAACCATATGTCTTTTGCTTGCGTATAAAATCAAATATCCAGAAAACTTTTTCCTGTTGAGGGGGAATCATGAGTGTGCTTCCATTAATAGGATTTATGGGTTTTATGATGAATGTAAGCGAAGGTTTAATGTGAGGCTTTGGAAAGCCTTTACCGACTGTTTTAACTGCCTTCCTGTGGCAGCCCTTATAGATGAAAAAATATTGTGCATGCATGGTGGTCTTTCCCCTGAACTCACAAACTTGGATGAAATCAGGAATCTACCTCGTCCTACTGCAATTCCCGACACTGGCTTGCTTTGTGATTTGCTTTGGTCTGATCCTGGTAGGGATGTGAAGGGTTGGGGTATGAATGACAGAGGAGTGTCCTACACCTTTGGCCCTGATATGGTCGCTGAATTCTTGACAAAGCATGACTTGGACCTTGTTTGTCGTGCTCACCAGGTCACTGTTTTTTTTTACAATACTCATTCAGTTTCTATAATAAAAAGGTTAAGCGTACGATGCTTTACTGGACACTGACATTATAAATTTTATGTAGGTTGTAGAGGATGGGTATGAATTCTTTGCTGATAGGAAACTTGTTACGATATTTTCAGCTCCAAACTATTGTGGTGAATTTGACAATGCTGGTGCGATGATGAGTGTGGATGAAAACTTGATGTGCTCATTTCAGATTCTTAAGCCTGCAGAGAAAAAATCAAAGTTTGTGATGTCAAACAAGATGTGATGGTTGGGACATCACTGTCAAGTAATTAACCAAGGTTTTGTTACTATTGCTTTTATTTCTTATGGTATAGGTGTGCTGACTGAGCATACATTACAAACTGCACAATATTGGTTATGTGAGATTTTTTTGTTTTTATATTGTTATTCTGCTTTTCCTTCTGACAGGAGGAACGGTTCTTATATTTTATATAAAAATGGTCAGTTACTTTTCGAAACAAAATAAGAAAGAGGATACTTTAATCATTTTTTATAATGGGGTTGCATTGATTTACTTAAAAAACCCATATCTTTTTAATCCAAGTATTGAACAAGCATTGAACTATAAGAAGGCTCAAAGCTCAGCTTAATTATATAAGGTCTAGCTGTATTTTCGAATTTGATTTATCAAATAACAAATATCATTGTAAAAGCAAATCATCTTACTGACTTACTGTTATTGCTGCATTGTCAGGGTCAAAGTTTTATATTAAGAAAATCCAGTTAAATGACTCAAATCTTTGCGATGGCCATTTGTTTAGGGTGAATTTGTTTAAACTAAGTAACTTTAAAATAAGTGTTTTTTATATAAGCGCTTTTTTATGAAGTAGATAGGATTTACTTCTTAAAATAAGCAGAAATAGTTTAGACAAAACACACTAAAAAATAAAAAAAACTTCTTATTATTAAAACAAGCGCTTATTTCAACAAATAAGTTTAAACAAATTGGCCCTTAATCTTAAAAGAAAAAGGGGTTATAGGATATAGCTTGTTTTTAAGACCCTTAATTCTCAGAAGTTTTTTTCCATATAAATTGCTGAGAAAAACTCTGAAACACTTTTTATTTTTGAGTGTTTTTTTCTTCTGAAAACTTAATAATTATAAATTTTATTAAACATATATTTTGATTAAAAAGCATTTTTTTCATAAAGACAACACAAACAAAAGGGTCCTTAGTTTGAAATGACTATATTTCTTTTGCTGCATGATGACTACCAAATGTGAAATATTCTTGTAAATGTATTTGTGAGGTTTGTGTTCTCTTGTTACTAGTTATTATGAGTTATATACACTGGTTAGTTTAATACAAAACAATATTTGGTAAGTAATTTTTCCCCTGTTGATGAAGGGTCACTCACTATTTTACACTATAAGTGCGTGTTTGGTTCAGCTTATTTTGGAGGAGTTGTAATTTATTTTTCCAACTTCACGAGAGTTTTGGAGAATAAGTGATTATTTCTTCAATAATAATCTATACCAAATGTGCACTACTTTGAAACAAAACCAACCCTCCCTTGTGTGCAAGAAACCGACAAATAATAAGTCTAAGAACAAAGCTTAGATACAATTTTTTAAATGCTTTTGGTGTTAATCAAAACTGAAGTTTCACTTCATCACTCAGCTGTTGTGTGTTAATTATTAACTTGTTATTTCCTCTTTTTATCTACTATGGTACAGATGTATTCGTGGGGTTAAATTAAATCCTGAAGATTTAGATTGAATGGTCTTAAGTTCCATCTATTCTAGGTGATGATGATGAAGAGGCAAGTTTACTGCTATAACATCCAGTCAGGCAGAGAGCATGAGGGACTACAAGAGATATTAAGCACTATTGGATGGCCATAAAAGCAAAGGCTTTTATCTTTTTATTTTTATTTTTTTCCTTGTTTCATAATTATTCTGCAACACAATATGTACATATATGTGTTGTAGATGCTGTGGAAATGACCTTATTTGCTCTGAAAGGTCCTCTTAGACTATCGATTTACACTGATAGAGCAGTTTGTGATTGTGGCCAATTTTATTCAGTTAGTAAAGGTGCAATTGCTGGATTTTATGGTTTGATATTGGTCTGTTTTTGTACTGTTTGATCAAAGATCACATGCCACTCGTTAGAATGATTGGATTTTATGGTTTGATATTGGTCTGTTTTTGTACTCTTAGTCTAATGTGTTATATTTGTTTCCTATCTTTAAAAATCAGTGTTTGGTTTATAAAATCTTTTTTTTTTCATTTTTGACAGTTATGTTCATGTTCACCGAGAATTATATTTCATAGATTTTTTTTTGGAATATCATAAATATATTTTTTATATATCTAAAATGTTCTTGAAAATAAGAGACATAATTACATTTTTACATTATAAAAAACTCTCTTTATGAGAATTTTGAATTCTCACCCTCTTTCATGGAAATTTTTATTAAAAAATGATTTTTGCAAATATTATATTTTTTAAAATGATTTTTATAATTGTCATACTAAATAATAGAAAATTAATATTCCTAACCTAACCTAACCTAAGATTCCTTCCCTATCAAAACACCCCTAAAAACAAAACACATGTTTAATCTTTAAATTTTTAAAATGCCGTAATTTTTCAAGGTAATATGTCATTTGATTATTATGTATGAATTTTTTTCTTAAAACTTCCAATATACTACAAATTAATTTTAACTTTAAAAAAAAGTTTAGATTCATTTTACCTTTCGTAATACTTAATAGAATTCATTAGTAGTAGTATCATTCTGTACGAACGTTGCAGTTGCAACTTGCAATTACAAACCAATGTAGTGCAATAAAAAAGAAGAGGTAATTTTTAAGACAAGAGTAGAGTCATTTAGAGAGAACAACAAGTCCAAGTGATCTAGAATTATTCTTTTTAAGTAAGTCGAATTTAAGTCCTGTGAATAAAAAATATTTAGAGAAAATATCCCACTAAAAATATTTAATCAAATTTTCTGGCAAAAAATATTGTAAATCTTTTTTTTTTTTCGTATAAAAAAAGGTGACCGAGAGAGCAGGGTGGGAACCGGAGACGATGGAGAGCATATAAAGGCGCCCACTCTTCATTTTTCCTTGGTTCAAAATTTTCACTCTTTCTCTCTCTTTGGCAGAGTAGAGTGTTTGTTTTTGTTTTGTAGGGTTTCAACTTTCAAATCCGCATATTTAAAATCCAAATCGGGAATGCTACCCTCGCAAAAGCGCTTCTCCTAACCCCCCCATTTCCAGTTCAAATTCCCTCCGTTTCGCGATCCGTCAATGGCGTTGTTGGCGGCCAGTGGCGGCGACACCGTCAAACTCTTCGACGCCTCCGCGGTCAAGCCCGGCGTATACACTCCTGCCGGCGATCCCTGCGCCCTCAGCTTCACCCCTTCTCCCGGTTCCCAAGTCAATTCAGTCAAGTGGAACCACACCAGTGAGTCCATCTCATCTCTTCTCCCTTTTTCGCTTTCTAGGGTTTGCATTTCCCCCATATTCTGGTCGATTGCGCTGAATTTGAGTTTTTTGCAGATTTGGTTGTGGCCAGTGCTGGAGATGATAAGAAGATCTCGCTTTGGCGGAAGAACGGGAACAGCATGGGGACCATTCCTGTCGCCGGCACTGATAGTGGAGACAACATTGAGGTCTTTTTCGGCAAATGCTTAATTATTTGATGTTTTGTTTGCAGAACATTTGATAAAGAATTGGAAATAAATTGACACAAAATGCACACAATGTAGCAATACACTTGCTCTCTCTCATGAGACAACGCTCAGAAGTCTTTTGCAGACCACAAACTTCAAATGGCGACAGCTTTTGCTTAATTACACACTATAATACATAACTGTTATCAAGGGAGTTTCTGATTCTATAACATAGAACTAACTAGGTAATAGTGCAGGATGAGTTATTTTCTATGATATACTCTATTAATACATTACTACCACTAACTCTACCCATAACCACCAATGTGACAGTGATAAGAACCTCGGGAGAACTGCATCGCAAAAGTTAGATGTTGTAGCCGGAGAGCCCATGGCCCTATAAACCCCTCACTAGCATCCCGTACTTCCAATTTGGGACACAAGTCCCATACCTTGCAATTGAATCCTGAAATCTCACCCGTGCGGGCCTGGCTATGCACTAGCCCTTTTGGCTAGTTCTGTGCAAACACTGCAATGCTGTTGTTACCACTTGTGTTGGTCATTTTCATCTGAGAGACATGGTGGAAGGCTACTTATTAGAGTTATATATCTAATACTACAGGATTTAGCTCTTCTAAAGTGAGATGCATAGAGTGAAAGAGTGACAATGTGTTCATGGTTGATTTGAATTAAAGCATTTTGTAAGCATAATCCACTTTACATTACCAGTGGACAGGCCTTGCTTCAGAGGAGTCTAATCCTATAATACTTAACTGTGCATGTTAGTTATCAGTTCCCATCAACATTGTGCCCAAATTTTAAAGCCTTGTCTTGTTCTATTTTGCCTGAACATTGTCATCTTTGCACTTGTTTGTAGTGGCTGTATTAAGAATTTCAGACATGTTAGATGTAGTGTTACTAACTTACTATCAACACAAACTTGTGTGTGAAATTCTTGGGATAAATTTAGTGATATTTTTAAGCGAAAACATCAATGAATCTCCTACAACCTTTGATTCGATTAACAGAGAATTGAACTTTGATTGCACATGAGGGGGAAGACTATCCCGTCAAAGTTGGCTCTTTTTGGCTTTTTCAGAAGAAGCAACAAAGGCAGGGAGACCCCTTTGTATAAAGCTTCTATTTCTTCTTTGGTGGTCCTTATGGGTCATAGTTTTGGCACAATCAGTCAGACAATCTGTTTCTTGTTTGTTCTTTCTGTTTTACTTCATTCATTTTTCCCCCCCTAAAACCTTTTTTTTCCTGGCAGGAATCTATATTGGCCATCAGCTTTAGCAACAAGGCATCCAGATATGTATGTTCAGGAGGAACTGGTCAAGTTGTAAGGATATGGGATTTGCAAAGGAAACGCTGTATTAAATGGCTAAAGGGTCATACTAATACTGTCACAGGTGTAATGTACAATTGTAAGGATGAACATTTGGCATCTATCAGCCTTAGTGGAGACCTAATGCTTCATAACCTTGCTTCTGGGCAAAAGGCTGCGGAGCTCAAAGATCCCAATCAACAGGTTTTTCTGCTTTGTTGAACTTGAACCTTCTTCTTGGTGCTTGGCTTTGCATGTGTATGGACTAATCTCCCATCTTTGAAATTGTAAGACCAGATGTTGAGAGTTCTTGATTATTCTCGAGTTAGTCGTCACCTTCTTGTGACTGCTGGTGATGATGGGACTGTACATTTGTGGGATACAACTGGTCGCAGCCCTAAGGTATGCAATATGCTCACTTTATAAGTATAAATAGCGTATGCTGCAAAATTCTACGAAAAATGAATTTGGTTGATATTTGAAACCATGAATTGATCTTCTCCATTCAAAATAATAATAAAGAATGCTTGTATTTGTAACATCTTTCTCTTATACAACCTTCATAATCATGTCTCAGTAATTAGTTTGGTATTATTGGAGTTTAATGAATTAGCTCTTTCTGTAGTAAGTTTCTCCTTTCATTCCTTTTAATTTGATTTCAAATGGATACCTTTTAGTTGACAGTATATATTTTCTTGATTCTTTTTCTTTTATTTTTTTTGAAAAAAAAATAGGTTTCATGGATAAAGCCGCATTCCGCACCAACTGCTGGTATTAGCTTCTCTCCATCCAATGACAAGGTTTCATTTTTCATTGCTAGTTTAAATTTTACAATATGCATAGTGAGACTGTTTCATCCTGCTGTGAACTTTTGACCCATTCTTTGGGTTACAATAATTTTGCTTTCTAATTTCTTTCTGTAATTAACAGATCATTGCTAGTGTTGGCCTTGATAAAAAAATGTACATTTATGATTCTGGATCTAGAAGACCATCATCTTACATTTCTTATGAAGCACCTTTCTCTTCGTTGGCATTTAGAGATGATGGTTGGATGCTGGCTGCTGGAACTAGTAATGGCCGTGTGGCATTCTATGATGTTCGTGGAAAACCACAACCTGTTGCTGTTCTTCACGCTTATGGTAGTTCTGAGGTAATTTTTAGCCTTATCTACTATGTTTTTGTCTAGACCAGTGTGGTTTAATCCATTTAATATTTGTCTCATCTGACAATAAGATAGATTTCATTGAAGTTAAAAATTTCTTGATGTATTTTGCATCTAACACTGACATGAACTCATGGAGCTGTGGAGACCACTTTAAGCTTACACAATTAGAATTAGTTTTTTCTCAATGCCTAATAGGGGAAAGTAGGCACTATAATCTATAGTATACAAGGTAATGCCTAAGCAATTCCCTTGATGCTCTGTAATGGGTGAGCAAGCTACCTTATTTATGTCTGTTAATATGGATGACCTGTAAAATTTATGAAGATCTTTCTTCCATAATTTGTTGAACACTAGATTTATATATTTGTGGTGCACAAATATCACAAATATATTAAGACTTAAGAAGGGGTATTGGAATTTCATGTTGATGAATAACATATATACTAAGAAAGTTCTTTAGGTCTGTTATGTCTTACAACTAATACCTGCTCCCTACTTTTTCTTGTTTACATGACTTAATCTTTTCATTTGACCAAATTTTACTTTTTCACTCATGATAAGCCATTTTTTTCAATTCATATATATGTAACTATGTATGGTAGGTCAGAGACAAAAAGTGTACTGCTCTCTAATTTCAATTACAAAATAGCTTAAAGGAGATGATGCTTGATGGCATCTGAGTATATTTATTGAGTACTGTGTTTAGTGATAATTTTGGAACAGAGTGAGGTTTTTAAACCTATTCTAGCATATATTATTGAATAGAAGAAGAATTATGACATTTAATCAAATATAGATTGAAACTTGAGTTGGTTTCTCTGTTGTGGATGATTATGCAAATGCAAAAACTAAACTCCAAGAGTCTTTCTACGCTGTGAAAAGGTGCTCCTAAAGTCATTCAATAATAAATAATTCTACCTTTAATGCAATATAAAATTATGGCGTTTTAAAATGAAGCACTAATCTCCCAATGTTAGTCAGTGATTTATTTTTGTAAAATTAATTTTCTTTTTATTCTAAATTTTTATAGCATGCAACAGGCTGTTACAAGCTTATGCTGGCAAAGGTCTAAACCAGTTGTTGTCGATGAAAGAAATTGCTCTGCAGAGACTGCTCTTGTGGGAGATACAGTTGAAGATTCAATACTAATGCCAGATCCTTTACCTTCTGCAACTTCATCAAACAATTCTCTTTCTACATCAGTGGCAAGTACTAGGAACTCTGGTTGGCTGGGTGCCTCCTTTGATGGTTCTTCACTTATGGCATCCGGCAGTGGTTTTACATCCAGCATACTAAATGCATCTACTGCCGAAGAAACTCCTCAACGAAACCATTTATGGCCAGGTGGAACCCTGTCTAGGTTGCATGCTCCCCGTGCTAGTTATAACTTCAAGGATGACATGGAGGTCTTCTCCCCTCTTGTGGATGTTCAACCATTAACACCCTCACTATGGGATGAAAATGGGATAAAGAAGGATAATTTATTTTCCGACAGGAAACCTTTGTTGTTTCCGTCATCTAGTCGAAGATTTTCAAATTCTGAGGATGGAACCAGTGATCATCCAATATCTGATTGGAAATCTGGCTCAACAACCAAGCAGGTTATTGTCTCACATGGCCCTGGTTGTGAATTTAACTGCATTATGAGATACTGATCTATAAACTTTCAATTCAAAGAGAAATAAGAATGGAACTTGTTATTGGAAAAATGGGATATGAATTGATTTGGAAACCTACTCTTGTGTTTGGAACTCGATGGAAATGGAACTGATTTGATTTGATTTTAAATATTTTACATTTTTACTTTTCCGCAAGGTAAAATTGTTTATTTATTTAAAATCAAATAAAATGCTAACAAATCCCATCATATTTGACAATTTATAAAATTAATGAAATTCATGAGATATAAAAATCAAATCATTTCCTATTTATTAACATTTCAAACAATATAAATTAAATCCCCTTTTTTGCATTCCAAACACACTTGATATTTATTTTTGACCAGGCAAATTTTGACTGATTATATTGCAATCTAATTGTAGGATATTACACAGTCTTCCTTTCCACTTGTGGGGTCAACTCCTCCCCCTCCATCTTCAAAGAATGAAGATTCTTCTATCACTCCTCCAGAAGCTTGGGGTGGTGAGCGGTTAAGTGATAAATATGCTTATACACGTCAGCCTGTCAATGCACCATCTCGTTTTGGGGTGTTGGCTTCTGCTGGTCAGACAGCAGGATCAATGTTATCTGGATTGCAGGATACATCCTCATCCGTGGGTGTTAGTTCCTATACCAGTTCAAGCCTAAGTTTTGCAAATTTACGGGCCAAGGATGCTTCTTCAAGCCAGGAAACTTCCTTGGGGTTTACTGATCACATGTTCTCTGCTCCTATGTCCATCAATACAAAAACCAGCCTTGGACAAGCAATTGATTCCCCAAAAATCCTTGATTCCCCAAGAATGTCATCTTTTAATCGAAGATTTTCTACTTATGCAGAAAGAATAAGCACTACATCTACCTTAAGCGATGGAGTGTCCCTTTCAGTTGGTTCACCTAAGATTAAGAAATCAGGAGCAGAAACCAGAGAAGAACTTCTAAATAGCTTGCTGTTGAAGTCTGATATATCTGCTCCAATAGAATCTGGCTCATTACCACTGACAAGTGTATGTTAATATTTACAAATTAATTAGATCTTATGATTGCATTGCATATATTGATCTATGTGTTTGGAAGAATATATCTGTTTTCTCTGATTCTTCATCCTAGAATCTTCCACTTCCGTGCTTCAGAATAAAGTACAGGGGTATGAATTTCATTGATATAGATTGTGTTAGTTTTGATGTTATAAAGAATGGTAGTCATATAACGTGTTTATTTTATTTGCTCTAGCATTCTTATCTTATTCATCTGTCAAATTTATGACAGGGAATAATCTCACAGCCGAAAGCATCTCAGCCAGATGCACAAGGATCTTCATTTACACTTCAGCTTTTTCAACGGACCCTGGAAGAAACTCTGGATTCCTTTCAGAAATCCATACACGAAGATATGAGAAACCTTCATATTGAAATTTTGAGACAGTTTCATATGCAAGAGGTGTGTATCTGGAATTATTGATGGTGATTTTCATTTCTTAATCACTCTCTAATTAATTGTCTCATGCAACAGACGGAAATGTCAGCTGTAATGAACTCTATTCTTGAAAACCAAGCTGAGTTGATGAAAGAAGTTAAGTCTCTTCGTCAGGAAAACCAGCAGCTCAGACAAATGCTTTGATGGGTGTGAATAAGTTCTGCAACAATTTTTTTGGGAGGGTGCCTTTGTGTCCTATCTTGTGGAGTCTTTTGTTTCTTTTGCAAACTAACAATTGATGTATGGCCTGCTGTGTCATTTTGATTGCGTCTCTTAGCTTTTAGTTGGTGGTGGTTGAAGAAAAATATCATGAGAGAATTGCTTTGTACTAGAAATAGGGCTTTGAAAAGGCTTTGAAAATGTACAGGATGATGATTCTTCCAATTACAGAAGCTTTGTTCAGTGATCCATTTCATGTTTAAAAACCTCTTCATTCTCGTAAACTATTACTTTTTTGCTTTATTTTTGTTTAGAAAACTGGGGGGGAAGAACGGTTGTTTTTTCAAATTACACTAAAACACGTGCAATATCTGAGTTGTTACTCGGTAGTAGAAAACCTTTTGCATCGAAGTTACTTTTTCCATCTGTTATTAATTTGCTGTCATGAATAGAAGACATTGGTTATGACTGTTTTATTTTTATTTGTTATACATTTTCATTTTGTTTCGATATAAATTTCAATCTGCAAGTGTATTCTTATATTAGTGCATGTTTGGATTGGCTTCCTTTCATTTGATTAAATTTTCATGAAGTACCAAAAGTTAAAAGTTGCTTCTGTAATTCACGTTTAAGTTATGTGAATGAAAATCCAAACACACTGTTAATTTATTATTATTTTTTTGTTTTATTAAAATTGTTATTCTAAGTTATTTTATATAAATCAACAAAAAATAATAAATAAATAGATAAAAAAGAATAATAATTTTATAAAATTAATTTTATATCATTATTAATTTATTTATAGAATTTGTTGTCCACTTTTAATATTATATGAAATATAAATGAAAAAAATAATCAGTTACATTAAAAAATTAAAATAATAATTGTTTTAATTTTTTTTCTTACACAACAATTATGAGACAATTGAAATATCAGGCATTAACTAATATATTAATATTATATTGATTTAACTGATCCAAAATAGAATTACAAAATTATGATGATGAAGATCACCATTGAATGAGCTATGGTAACTTCGGTGACAAGGAAAAGAATCTCATTGCATATTTAATTTTAATATTGAATAATTCTATGATTGCTATGCCATTTTTATTATATTTTTTGCACGATTAATTAATTAAAAATCATCATCCTTAATTTATAATTTATAATTAGATATAAATATAAAAAAATTAATGTATTTAATGAACTAATCTAATATAATAAAAAATACTAGAAGAATTAGCTTGACTTAATATTTGTTTATTACAAAGTTAAAAATTCAATTCTTACATTTTCTTTTTTAAAAAATAGAAAATTTAAATTTTAATACAAATCTAAAATATTTTTTGTGTCCATATATATTTAGTATTGGAACATATTTAGAATAAAACTGTCTTGTAAGGAAACATAAAATATGAATCTCAATCTTATTTAATTATTTAAAATTAATTTTTGGAGACTCTAAATGAAGTAGGAGGATAAAAATCAGCAAAAAAAAAAAAAAAAACAAAATCCAACAGTGACAACAGTATACTCTGCCAGTTAGCGTACGTAGCTGATGAATGATGAAGCTGTATGTAGTTTTCTCCAACGACAACAATTGCCAAAACAAAATAAATAGTAAATGGAATTTTTAACTTAAGACGCTTACCACAAACGACAACTTGTTCTATCTCTTTTCAATCCTTCAAATCTTAACCCCACCTTCCATTTTCACACACTCCTATCTCCTTTCAAGCAACACACTCTCTGTTTCATTCACAATTCAAACCTCAATCGCCATGTCTGACCAAGGTATTCCCTATTCATCTCCATCTATAACAACATGCTCATTCTTCTTACCTTCTGGGGTGCTTCAACTCAATTAAATTTTTTATTTTGATGATGATTATTTATTTTCTGCTGTGGGGTCTTTTCTTTTTGTGAAGAAGGTGGCAAAGGGTCTCCAAAGTCTTCGTCTTTGGGTCCATATGAAGAAGCCATGGAGGCCTTGTCGTCTTTGATCACTAGACGCACTCGTGCTGATGATAGCAACGTGGGGGATCAGTTTAGCCTGTTATATGATTACCTGAAGGTAAAAAGTTCGTGAATTGGGTCACTTTTGATGAGATATTAACAATGGTATGCATAATGCATTGTGCAATGCTATAGATGCTAGATTTGGAGGAGCCAATTGCAAATATGAAGATTATCCATGTGGCTGGGACCAAAGGGAAGGTACTTTCACTTTACTTTGGTGGTTGCTTGGAATTTGGAAATGAGAACATCATTGGAAGTACAATTTGGTTATTGCAATACTGATTGGCCTCTTATAGTTAGATATAAGTCCGGCTTAAGTGGCTTTGAATTTCTGATTCTATGCTTATGTCATTGTTAGTAATTATGTGCTTATTGTAACGATGGAAATTATTTTTTTGAACTTGTGGTTTGATAGGGATCTACCTGCACCTTCACAGAATCTATATTGCGTAACTGTGGTTTTCGCACTGGTCTCTTCACATCTCCTCACCTCATTGATATCCGAGAGAGATTTCGTTTAGATGGGTGAGTGCTTCATATTCATATGTTGATTTTTTGTGTGTTTTCCTATGTATTCATCTACTTGTGTCATTTTTCATTGAGTTAATCTGATATTTCGAATGGGAATATTGAATTCTTTGATCTTCATTGTGTCTGCCATCTATTTTGTGGAGGGTGCATACTAATTGAGCATATGAATTCTGATAATTTTCTTAAGTGATTTGTTCTGCTATGAAATTATTCTTTAGTATTGGCACTTTTGTTATTTCACTGAATTTTGCAGACCAGAGAAAACACATAGTATTGTGTCTTTAGTTGCAATATAATTACAGTTCTTTGTTTCTGCAGTATGGAAATTTGTGAAGAGAAATTTTTAGCCTACTTCTGGTGGTGTTATGATAGACTAAAGGTATGTTTCTGAGCATAAATTTCATTTGGATTTATACGGGCAGAGGTTTTGACGGGGTGGGGACCCAAGTCAGCCTTTTCTCCATTTTTATTTTGAGCCACACTAACTTGCCTTGCTGCTATATTTGTATTACTGGTTATATACTCCAATTTTATCTCTACATTTTAAAAAAAACCAAGTCCACTAGTTACTCTTATAGCGACAAAAAGAATATTTTCTGCCAACTATGTCAGAAGTTCTGAATCTATTCAACTGTTCTCTTTGGAGTTATTGTGTTGATTTCAGAAGAAAATAGTAATGGAAGAGCACCTAAATGATCCTGTTTGGTACTCTTGACAAGTTTGTGTGAACTGGTAAAGCATACAGCAGAAAGGGGTCTTAAGTGTTGTATAATTTGAGAAAAGGAACAAAGGTTGTAAGCATTGAACTCAAGGTGGTTGGTGTTAAGGCTCTATCAATTTGAATATCATATGAAACAAAGTAAAATGGAAAAAGAAGAAGAAAAAAGCATGGTTTTACTTGACAATATGGTGATTCTATAAGAATCACGTTCTGCTCTATAAACCAACACATTTTCATACTGTGACATTGATGACAATCACAACTGTGGTGTAGTATAGCAATAATACCATATAGTCAAGTTTATATTGTCAAAGTGATCATGTTACATTCTCTTTTACAATGTAACTTGATGTTCCTGCTTATAGTATTAACGTAACTGGTTTATTCATTTTGATGGTGTACAGGAAAAAACTGATGACAATATTCCAATGCCTACCTATTTTCGTTTCCTTGCTTTAGTTGCCTTCAAGATATTTGCAGCAGAGCAGGTTTGATCCCCATGCTTTAATTTCTACGAAAAATTGTTGAATATATATGTTGTTGTGAATGGTTAAAAGCTTTTTTTTCTGAAATTTTATGTAGGTCGATGTTGCTATAATGGAGGTAGGATTAGGTGGAAAATACGATGCAACAAATGTGGTATGTTCATTTTCATTTAATCAGAAATATGTTTGTCTCTAGCATTACACAACAGATTGAATAATGAGCTTTGAATCCTTTTATTTGTATTAATATTTTCTATGAAGTTAATCTAGGAACAAGTTCATGCAGATGTGTTGATATTTCAGGTTCAGTCACCTATTGTATGTGGAATAACTTCTCTTGGGTATGACCACATGGAGATTCTTGGTTAGTTTTCTATTTTTGAATTCTAGGTAATCACTAATTTAATGCATGCCATGGCTATTGTGTATGAAAATATGCATTTTGAAATTTCATATATTATAACGATACATTTTTTTCTGAATATGGTTGAACATATTGTTGCAATGCCACTAATTTGTTCAACAATTTGAGTATACTCATTCTGGATTTTATTAATAGGGAATACTCTGGGAGAAATTGCTGGTGAGAAGGCTGGCATCTTCAAGGTATTGTTTTGAAGTAGAATATTATCTTCTTTTCAAGAATAAAAAACCTTTTTGATGCCTATCTGCAATGTGCACTTTATTCCTGATAAATTCCTTTTATTTATTTACTCATTTGAGTTCAAAAAGAAACTTTTATTAATTTCTGTCACAAGAATTACATTCTCTAATCATGCTTTTATAGGGGAACAATTATCCCTAAGATAAGGAAACAAATTCCTGACTATAAATAGGAAAAAGATGATAAAAAACTAAATAGGATAATGATGGATCCCCTATGATATTTCGGTTATTTTCAACAATTTTTTTTAGAATCGGATTCCAGCTTTTACAGTGCCTCAACCTGATGAAGCAATGCATGTACTTGAAGAGAAGGCTTCTCTATTAAATGTAAGTATGTTCTTTTATGAAGTTGTTTTGCTTCTGAAATAAGTTTGAATGACTCGTCACTAGGTGTAACTGTATAAATATAATTTTGGCATGCCAATATCAAGTAAAGGGGTACAATTTGGCAATGTATTTGTTTAGGTATAAAAGTGCAAATTCATTATACATGTGATGACTTGAATAGCAATTTAGCATAGTGTATGGACATTTATTTATTCTATGAAATGATGTTATATAATTAAAACTTCATTATTAAGATTTTTGTATTATCTTGGAAAGAGAAAAATGCACTCAATGTGATTCAGCATGGCTTGTCATTCTCATGCTGCATTTCATCAACTTTGTCTTCATACTTTATGTATTTTTCCATTTGTCAGTGATCTTCTGAAAGCCAGGGTATACGTAGCATGTAATCCAAGTAGCTTTTCTGACTGCCTTTATTGAAAATGTGTGACTCTTTGGTCCTTGCATTCAACCAGATAAATCTTGCTAATTCCAGGTACCTCTTCAAGTGGTAACTCCATTAGATGCCAAATTGCTAAATGGTTTGAGACTTGGTCTTGAAGGTGAGCACCAATATTTAAATGCTGGTCTTGCCATCGCACTGTGCTTTACATGGCTGAAAAGGACTGGACATGTTGGAGATATCTATATGGAACAAACTGTAAGTTTTATAGGTAGCTCTTTTTACATCTTCATCTTCTTCTTTTACACCTTATTGCTGAAGTGATTCATCAACCTGCATGAAGGACACTTTGCCAGAGCAGTTCGTAAAAGGGTTAACAAGTGCAAGTTTGCAAGGAAGGGCTCAGATTGTTCCAGACCAACACATCAAGAGTGAAAGGTCAAATGAACTTGTTTTTTTTTTAGATGGGGCTCATAGTCCTGAAAGCATGGAAGTGTGTGCGAGGTGGTTTTCTCTAGCCATTAAAGAATACAACCCGGACCAAACCTTGTTTCATCAGCAACTTAATAATTCTAAATTGTCACATGAAGTAGTGAAGAGTACATACCACGGCGAAAGAGGATCCCAGAGAAAATCCACTCCGGTAGAGTATAGATTTAAAATCTTACTTTAAGTAGATTTATTAAAATTTAAGCACATATCACTGTAAAATAAAGTTATTCAATGTCTGTTCTGTTGAGGAGATTCCATCCACAGATGTTTTAACTGAGAATATCTAATGTTTAGTAATATCTAATGCCCTTAGTTAGAAAATCACCATATAGGGAGCCTGTCATGTGTTTTAACCTTATCTTTGGGTAAGTAAATTACTCTTAATAGGAACCATAAAAATACGGATTATCAATTTCTTCAGACTTCCTAGACCTTATCTTTTTGAAGTATATTACTTGAGACAGGCTAATGATCTTCTTGGTAAGCTTACCCCAGTCTTCTATTTAGATATCAGTTCAAAGCATTATAATAACTAAATCACCCATGGGATGTTATGTATCTGAACACTTTACTCTTATACAAGAGTTATAGTTGTACCTTTTTTATCGTGCTTGTTGTGAATTTTAGAAGTTTGTACACTGTTCTTGGATGCTATTTGACTTCCACGTATGGGAGGTGAGAAATGTTGACCATTAAACTAGGTTGCATTATCAGAAGAAATGAGATGCAAATGTGTGTCAACTGTCAAGTTTGGACACGAAACACCCTGTTTTTATGGTTTTGCGTGATATCTACTGATTCATGGGTCTTTTCTCAAATGAACCTTGTGTATCAGATATCAGGATGATCATATGCAATCTGTTGTCTTTTAATTATTTTTTTTAAAACTAGAAGCTTATCAGATAACAGAGGAAATGCTAACGCTACTATTTCTTTTTTAATAAAAAATGGTCTTTTTTTCATGAGACTTTTTTAGTTGAAGTAATTGAATTACTTGCAGATATTGCTGTTCAATTGTTTGACTGTACGAGATCCACAGTTGCTTCTTCCTCGGCTGATGAAAACGTGTGCTGATCATGGTCAGTAGCTTCTGGATTATGCTAGAACATGATTACCCAATAATGACTTAGTCCAAGATATTTAAAAAACTTTTAAGTAAAACTTAATATTTGGCATTTAAGTGGCTTTCTTCTTTAGTAGTTCTGTGATTAGTTATGTTTATTAGGAGGAAAAAGTTATGCAAATCATTTTTCCAATGACATTTCTTTCCCTGAAGAAAGTATTTTTTGTCCATGGAATAAAGGAACACTTAAATTGAAACTGTAGGTGTCTACTTCAAGAAGGCGCTCTTTGTACCAAGTTTATCTGTTTTTAATAAAGTTGGACCCCAGGCTTTTACACCGACTGATTCCAAAGTTGATCTGTCATGGCAGTTTAGTCTTCAAAGAGTTTGGGAAAATCTCATGCAAGGCAGCAAAGGTAGTGATTATTCAAGATTGTTTTGTAGCTATGGAATATAGTTAGAACCATAGATGTTGATGGCAACTACCAGGTGCAGATTCTAGTCTGTGTCTTTCAATGGGGTTGGCTAAATGATCAATCAATGGCACTGGGGTTTATCAAAAACTCATACAACTATCAAGCCTTTTCCACTAGATGGGATTGGTTACATGGATCAAATGACATAATAATGTTTATAGTTTTAACTGAACCAAATTTCAATAAACCGTTTGTTGTCTGGTAAGTTTAACGATTCTCTTGAAGTTCTACTTCGATATTTTTCTACCCCTTTTTATCAGACAACCTTTTCACATGATCAGACCACTTCTGGAGAATTTGTCATGTTATCCTTATTAGGTCTCACTCCAACTTTCTCCTAAAGGCATTCAGTCCCAACTCCCAATCTTATCTTCTTTTGTGAGTTCATTGAGATTTACTACATGATGGGAGAATTGCCATGTCTGTTTTCTACCCGTCTTTTTCCTTGTATTCCTTCACTGGTTGTGTCTTGTAAGTTAGAGGCTTTAGAATATTTTTTGACTTAAAATAATCTGTTTGTGATCACTTGGCTTAGCAGGTAGAAGTACTGACATTGTTTCTGAAGAACTAAAAGATGATATGGAAATGAGTGCCAGTAATTGTGAACATAGCACAGTGTTTTCGTCATTGCCATTGGCAATCAAATGGCTCAGGGACAGAGTGCAACAAAATCAATCAGTTCGTTTTCAGGTAACATAGATTACACTTAAGAATTGCAAATATTTGGTATCACAGGATAAGAAATTTTTAATCAATGTATGTAACTAAATATCTAATATAATGTCCATTGATTAGTTGCAAATATCTAATAAAATCTGACATCGTCACAACTTTCTGTGAGTTCACATTCTTGCATGTTTTGCTTACTTTTTTTTTCTCTCTCTAATTTATGTTGTACTTGAAAGACTTAGTGTGCGATTGTATATTCTGAGGCTTACAATGTTCTCTATTTTCTGTTCCACTTGTTAGATTTGATATGTTCGCTCTCAAAGCCCAACATATAGTGTGGGTACAGAATAGAGAATATGGATATCTACAAATAGTTCTTGAAATATATACATATTTTTTCATCAGTATAGAATTGTGATTGCAAATTTGTGTGGCTGATGCATCAGGTCCTTGTGACTGGCTCTTTACATCTTGTTGGTGACGTGTTGAACTTGGTCAAGAAGTGATTCGTGGGACAAATTTGAAGATTCCATTCTAATGCTAAAACAGTCCATAATTTGATGAGTTTTCTCTGGCATTGACATAGTCCATTGCAGGGCTAGTTGTGCACTTTGGTTTTGAAAATCCAACAGAATTTCATCAACCCAACAGCATTAGACATTCATTTGATACAATCCTATCCTTTGGTTCATTCTCAAGGATAGATACTCTTCTAAGGAAATGTACATTCGTTTGATAAATCTAGCCCATTGGTTCATTCTCACGTAAATATCTTTGTTTCTTAACAATTTCCACTAAGACACATACATTTTAATTACCACACAACTTTTGCTTGTGCAAGACTAACTTTACAATTCTCAATAACACAAACATACATTTTAATTTTCATAATACAAATACAATATATCTTATTTTTGTTTTGAGTTCTGATAAATTTTTTCGTTATTATGAGTTTTTTATATATTAAAAATTTTGTTTCAAGTCCTTGTCATTTATTAAGTAATGACATGACATCATTCGAATGATTCTTCCAATTTATATTAGTTGTTGAAATGGTATCATGTCATCACTTATCTCATGATAACGAGAATCCGAAATAAAACTTTCAATATATCATGTACTTAGGACAACAAAAAAATTATTATGGACTTAAGATAAAATTAAGTATATATCATAGACCTAAAAGTTATTAAATTACTTAATCTATAATATTAACAATTGGATAACCTTGAAATGGGAATTAAATAGATAATCATAGTTCTTTTAATCAAAAATATCTGTTTAAAATTTTTAATTGAGTAAATTACACTATCTTTTAAAGTTATACTATTTTTTTCTTACCAAGAAGTGTTTAAATTCTTAAAGGGTGATGATATTTGAACACTTAGCAAATTTCAAACATTTCATTCACACTTCTAAATTTTTTTATCTCTTTCGTTTAATCATATTATATTACTAATTAAATTAATCAGTTATTTCTTCTTTCTATTTCCCTCGAGTGTTCAAGAATTATTTTTTACTATAAGGATTATTTCTCTAAAATAAAATGGTGATGTAGGGGTGAGATAGCCCTCTCATTAAGATTGATTATGATACAAGCACAACTATTGATGAGCTTATCAATAATAAAAATAGAAAGACAAAGTAAAAGATACAGGTATGAGGTATACCCCTTACTATCCATCCTCTTTGGACAAAATATGACGAAAGCGATGGAGCACCGTTGAGTTAATGAAATGGTGAGATTGAGCAATTATTGGTCGGTTCTCATAACCCGTGAAAACCATATCATATGTGTCCAAAAATGAAGAGATCATTGAGCAATAATTGGTGCAGTGCTCTTTTTTCTCTTAAATAAAATTGTGATGTAGGGGTGAGATTGATTATGACATAGAAAGACACATGTATGATGCTTGTCAAGGAGCACCTTCGAGTTGATAAAATTCTTGTCTTTCTAACAAGTGTCCCAGGAGTGACACGTGTGTTGGGCAACACGTGGAAGGAACGACAAAAGTTAAACATAAGATTAGGTGTGGAGGCGAGTATGCATTTCAAGTTAGAATTTAACATTGATTCTATTGGATTTTCGTGTATCGAAAGCTATGGCATCTGATACATATAGTGTTGAACACATCGAAGGGCAAAGGAGGCTGGTTCCACTTGAGGTGCATACTCACCTCCACACCCAATCTTCTCATTCGCTTTTGTTGTTCCTTCCACGTGTTGCCCAACAAAAACATCACTCCTTGCGCACTTCTCACAAACACTGTCTTTTCTTTCCAACTCAACACATCCATAAACGCATGTCGTAGACGAGTCCCTCGTAACCACCACCGGCACGCACCCCACACGTAGTGCTTCCCTATGCACGACACGTCGTTCCCATACTCCACCACGCCAAACTCCTATGCCCTCAAAATCTCAGCCTCTGTGTTTGATTTAAAAGAAGGGAAGACATGTGAAAATAAAAAGAGATAAAATATTTAAATTAAAATAAAATAAAGGTAAAATTGTAAATTTATTTTTTTATTTGTCTCATAATTTGATTTTGATTTTTTATAATTTACTTTACGAATTTAATCCCCAATTCCTTTTAATCTAGTTATTTCAATCTTTAATCCCTCAATTGAACATTAATTATTTACCTTGATCATCGTGTGTCGCGCTTTCATTTGACATTAGAGTTGACTATCACATGTCGTTGCAATTTTATTAGAAATTAACGTTAATTAAGTATATGAAATTGTACAATAAAAGTTTGACATGTGACGGTCAAGGTAAAAATTTCGGAGTTGTAAACTAAAATAACATAATTGAAAAAACTTAAAAATTAAATTTATAAATTAAATTATAAGGAGATCAAAATCAAATTTTGAAATAAATAGAAAAATCAAATTTATAATTTTACCTAAAATAAAATCTTTGCGGATGCGTGTTAGGACACGCGCGAGGAAGCGCGTGGAGAGATTTAGGAAGAAAGGGAAGAAGAAAAGGTGCGCTTCCTCGGGATCTTGGGTGAGGTAGGTGCTGTTCTGCAGTGAAGAATAGAACAGAGACTCCACCGTGGTCGCGCATTTGAGTTGGGGCTTGTTTGGCTTGTACATGAACACTTTTAAATTCTGAACCATTTTCTCGTAACTGAGAAGCACGGTGGCGGGAGAGATGTAAGGAGTAAAGGAGATGAATTGTAATTGTGTTTGTGCCACCTCAACCGAGCAGCATAGTGACAATAATAGTAACGGAAACATAGAACTACAGTGTTAACAGTTCGTGAAATTTAAGGAAAAAATTATCTACTTTGGAAATTGCGAGGTTGAGGATGAAAAGAAGCACCAAAGTCAAACGTTAGTTTCAGTGTTTCCCGTACATGCATGATGCCATATCCTTCGTTGACTTTATCTGAATCATTTTATTAAATAAAATATAATTTTAAATGGTATAATTATTAATGAAAATATGAGCAACATCTTGTCTGGGTGGTGTAGTTGGTTATCACGCTAGTCTCACACACTAGAGGTCCCCGGTTCGAACCCGGGCTCAGACATTTCATGAAAATCATTTTTTTTTGTGTCAATTGGGCCTCTATTTACATGCCGTTTTTTCTTTTGCTTCTCCTCCACTTCTTTATAATATTTCTTCCTTTCAAAAATAACATTTTCCTAGAAACTAGTTTTTAGAACACCTGTTATCTAAAAAAGGTAAAATTTATCAAAGAATCATGGCGAAAGAGAAGATTGTGAGGGACAGAGGAGAAAAGAGAGGAAATGTTGAGAAAAAAAAAAGAAGAAAGAAACCAAGAAAGACACATCACACTAGTGATTTTTTTTTTTTTATCAAGCAGCAAACACAACATTCAAAGATTTATCAAGAATTAAAAAAAGATCAAAGATCAAAAAACAAAATTATTATTTTATTAATAATTCAATGCAAACGAAAAATACTTATTAACTTATCAAGAACATAAATCATATTGTCATCATAAAAAAGTAAATATTGATCATGTAAAATAATTTTACATTATCATCTAATTATATTACAAACTATGATAGATTGTCAATTTATTATCTTTTATAACAATTATATTAAAATTTATAAGTTATACTGATGTCAATTTATTAGAAATAAATAGTATAAAAGTTTTTGCACTCACAATACATATAAAAAAAGTTTTATATCATCATCCAATCACAACTCATTAGGTATGATAAGTTTATTAATTTTTATGATAATTATTTTAAAAATTATATTAATAATGAATTATAATTTAACTAGTGTAAAAGTATTTTAGATGTCATTAAACTCTTAAACTAAAACTCAAGACCTTCATAATTTAATATCTCAACCCACATGTCGGCACGTGCGCTACTGTTGAAAAGCTGAACCGAGAGTTTCGGAGCCCACAGATAGGGCCCATTCTCGTAGCCCAATGATACGAGCCTCGTTGGAAAGAGAAGCCCGGGTAATATGGAAAGTAAAAGTAATAATTATTAAATTAAAAAAAAAAAAACAGGTGTGTGTGGCCCGGCGAATTGAAATTGAAGGTGGGGTCCAATCCTGTGTATCAGAGACCACGCTCTTTTGTTTGCCGCACGTTCCTTCCAAACGACGAAACAGAAAAACAACGTTTTCTTCTGTTCTGCTATCTATCTAGGGCTCAATTCCGACTCCGATTCCGATTCCGACTCAGAACCCTTTCCATGCTTCTTTGAACTAACGAAGTTTTGTTCACGCGCCTTGTTTTCTCTGCATTGTATCCAATTCCATGGAGGAGTCTTCTTACACCGGTCTTCCCACTAGCCATTTGCTCGGTTCAGTTCCTGTGAGCAATCATCTTTGGTTTTGTCCTTTTTTCCAATTTGCGCTATTTGCATGTCACTGTTGATTCAATTCACTCTCTGCATGCTCGATCGTGTTCAG
Source organism: Glycine max (assembly GCF_000004515.6). Classification (NCBI taxonomy): domain Eukaryota; kingdom Viridiplantae; phylum Streptophyta; class Magnoliopsida; order Fabales; family Fabaceae; genus Glycine; species Glycine max. The sequence continues at coordinate 5,279,803 of NC_038250.2, forward strand.
AAAATTGTTCTCATAATTTTATTTTAGGAATTAAGTTGATTGTGCGGAAGTGAATAAAATGAAGTGAAAATATGGAAATAGAAGTGTAATTGCTTGATTATACACTGATAAAATAGCAGGAGCGTGAAGTCATTTCTAAATTTAGTAAGAGAACTATGGCCTGTGTTGAATATGCTTGTGATTTTAAGTTTTTGGCATTAATTTGATTTTGTTAACTTATGGTTTTGTGATTATATGTCTTTCAAAACCTTTTGATTTTGAATTTTATGGTTCTGGTGATTTTCTGTAAAAGTAATTTTTTTTATGAACTTGTGTGATCTAAATTACTGTTTTTAGTATAAGTTATGTTTAGTGTGTTCTAATTTATTTCAATATTTTTGGTTCTGTGCTTTACCTGTTTGGTGCTCAGGCTGTCGTAACTGAAGAAAATAATGCCTCGAAACATGTGGGTATGGAGTTATATCAAATTTCTTGTTTCTTACATTTCCTAATTCTAAAGTTTAAGTGCCTCTAAAACAAATGGCTTATGAACATATATGGCGCATGTAGCCACCAGTGCGAATATGCAAATATTCCCTCCCAACAATGGAGGAGACAGAGGACCGGGATATAATACTCTTGGCAGTCCTACTGGTATATTCTCCAATTTTTGTGACTTTGAGAATTGAGATAGTTGTTTCTTTTTCTAATTTTCTCTCTTCTCTCTCGCTCTCTCTTTAAATGATTTAACAATATATTGCCTTTTTCTGGTGATGTGAGTACATGGCAGTGAGACACTAATCAGTATACTGTATTGTGAATTCATGACTTGCTGGAGGAGATTTGTTTTTTTCTTTTAGTTGTAGCTATCTTAGAACTGACCAATTTAACTAGAGCTTTCAAGCAGTTTTTTCTCCCTTTTTTTGCCTATTCACGTGATATTGTCTACTAATTTACGTGTTATATCTTCTAAAGTTTCTAAATTAGATGTCAATTACATCCATTCATAACTATTCTGAAATTGTAGAATCAGAAAACATCAATTATAATACTAGACCTTTACTCAGCTATTTTGGGGGAGAGTTAGCATATTCTATTATTTCTTTAATGTGTTACTGTTGCAAGAATGTGCTTAAAGTCATTTTCATACTCCCAAGTATGATTGCTGAAACTTTGTTCTTTTTTTTTTCCTTTGTTCTTTCTAGGCTTTGAAGCCAATTTGAACTGGTTGATTGTGTCTAAGAATTCAAAGTCAAACTTAGTAGTTATTTTATTTCCATTCTCAACCTAATATTCTACTTAAGTTATATTTTGACCCCTTTTTCCGTATGCTACTTGATGAGAAACCTATTATGCTGTTCTTAAATAAATAAAATTTAATTTTCTCTTTATACCTGCATCACAGGTGCCTCTTTTGGTTGAAATGAATCTCATTGACTAATTAATTATACATATGAATTTGAATTGTTGTTTATTTTATATTTCCTTATGTTATTCAGTATGGCAAAGTTATCATTTTTTTATCTTATTACATCTTAGTCATCAATTGCCTCTTGTTAAAACAAATTAAAATTTGCAAATATTTTAGCTATTTTTGAAATCTTATTATGAACTTTTTAATCAAAACGCCAATAGTGAGGACCAATCACCTTGAAACCAAGAAAGTTCCTCTGCGTGTTATCTTATGGACTTCCATATATCTGAAGTGTAGTTATTTAATTCTATGTTAATGATGTTAACTGCCATTAAATTTAAGCTTAATTCATGGATTACATTTACTCTGCTAGTATCTGTATAAAGAAATAGATCACCATGTCCAAACATTATTTCTAAATTCTAATTGTGGTTTTACATAACTAATAATTGCATAACTTAGTGTCATGGTTCCCTACATTAAGCCAATTGCTTTTCTGAATTTTGAATTATCTATAGACTTTAGTTTCATCATTGACCAAGATTCGCACCTTGATTGATTCTATGATCAGATTTGTGAATAGCAGCCATTTGTATTTTCATTTTTCATTGTCACTTGCTGATATAATAATGCCGTTTATTATTTCTCTTGTTTGTTCATCCATGCAGAAGCCTTTGAACAACAGCCAGCAAACAACTGGAGGGGAGTCTTTAGCATCTCATCTTATTCAGAGTATTTCAATGTAGACACGGATGTTGTCCTAATCAGATTGATAAGTTCCTTGAATCCAGTTGCTGGAGACTTTTTCAGCAAGATAGATGCTAACCCTGATTTGTGCGTTATTTTTTTGTGCCCTTGTGCTTTTATACTTTCAATTATCAAAATGGAGATACTGATTTGGATTACATATTGAAATATGGTAATTGGGGGAAATTTTAATTCAATTAAACTGTTACCATATGATTTTGGGGGAAATACCTGTCATTTTGCTTCCTGCCCCTTTTCTCTTATTTTCTGTAGATATTTGAATTAAAGGAGACATTTGCTGAGCATAACCAGATTTTCAGCGCCGTTCCCCAAAAACAATAAATAGTGCATATTAATGGATATTTAATACTAATGGTGTGAATTTTTTTTCTTCTGTTGTTATAGATATGGGCTTATATGGATCTCAACAACATTGGTTTTTGTGCTTGCCTCGCTTGGAAATCTGGCCACGTTCCTTATGCAAAAACATGTGGATAACAGTACCTCTTGGAGCTTTGACGTCAGCTATGTGAACGTGGCTGCATGCTCTATCTATGGCTATGCGATTGTGGTTCCATTGGCATACTACTTCTTCCTTCAGTATATGGGTTCAAATGCTAGCCTTATAAGGTTTTGGTGCATGTGGGGGTATTCCCTCACCATTTTCATCATGTCTTCCGTAAGTTTCTGCTTTTTGCAATATGTTAATTGTACTGGTGTGCAAATATTTATACTACAAACAATATTGCACAATTATTTATACCACACATGTTCAGTGTGGGGGATGTGGGCCTGAAGGGGAAAATGGGAATAGACAGTACCTCAACAATGTGAGGCGCTCCTCCTTTAAAGATCAAAGGACCTTTGAGCTCAAACTTTCATCCCTCCTCAGCATGTAAATTACCATTTAGAAACCAAGGCTTGGGTGGTAATAATATTGCACTGAATGGATTGCGGTGTCCAATGAATTTTTTTTCATGATTCTGTGCAGCGTAGTTATAATATATCACAATACCCAGATTGGATACATGACTTCTTTTCACATGTTGCTATCATAAAGTACGATTTAAGTTCAATCTGAATTTTTATAAGTTGTGATAGGAAATTACATCACTAGTTTGCTAATAATGCTTTAATTTTGTGGAGTCTTTCACATTGCTATCTAATTCAAACTTCTTGGGACATTTTCAGTTCCTGTTGATAATTCCTGTTGAGTTTCTACGGTGGGTTATAATCCTCCTTACGGGCGTTGCCTCAGCAAGCTTTGTTGCCTTAAACCTGAGGTCTTACATAGAAGGCAATGAACTTTCAGTGGCGATTATTGCAGCATTTTTCTTGCAAATGGCTTTGGCAATCTTCATCAAGGTTTGGTTCTTTCCGTAGCTAAAATGCACTGCAGTGTGAAGAGTAAGACCCAAACACTATCATTATGAGCTCACTTCATTGGCTAACTTTGTTCAAGACGCGAGCGGAATTGTCTGAAGCAGAATTGGTTTGTGTATTTTGAATTTACTATAATGGGATGATGGGAAAGAATTGCAGAGAGTAGTGCGATTTTTGTATCAGCTGCGTCTGAGTGTCCGAATGATTTCGGCCTATAAAGTCTTTTGGAAGACCCAATAATTTGGAAGGGGATGAACAATCATGATTTGTAGTATCTGCCTATGTTTGAGCTTCTTGCATATTTCTGTAAATATACTGCGTCAAGTTAATCTTTTTTTAATCGTTTTTTGTTTTGCGTGACGCCAAGGCAATTTGCTATTCTGGTGAATCAAATTTTGCTCATTTCAGAATTGAATCTCCTGTTTGAAAGTGACATTGTAATGCGACTCCTTTTGTAACACGCTTGCATGTTATTTTTAGTTGAATAAGTACTAGGTAGGGTGTAATAGGGTATCCTAACATTCAGTGTAATCTTGATTTGCATGCTCAGTGTTTAGTATCATCTAATTATAATTAAAATATCATTGGAAGAATTTAGCAGCTAATTTTATTTACCGTGAAAAAATCAATTGTTTTTATATCACTACTGCTAATCTAAATATACTAGTGTATTATAATTGGGTTTAAAAACATGAGAATGAAAATTACTTTCAACAACTTACTAATAACCAAAGTTTGTAAGTCAACTTACTAGTAACATGCAATGACGGATTATTGCAAGATTGTTACAAAACAAACGTTATATTGACACAAAATGTACGAAAATGAATCATTGAAGCTCTTAGAGCAACTTTAAAAATGAAAAACACAATAACTTATAAAGAATGGATAATGGACACGGGACTTTTGTCATTTTCCTATAAAGAATGGTTGCTCACGAAAAAAGTAACTCTAATTATTGTTACTCCTACAATCAAAGTGTTGAAGTAAAGCGATTAAAGCGGCTGGTATATCACAAGAAATCATTTCATTCCTAAAAATATATTTTAAAAAATGATCGCAAAAATTAGCATTTCTCAAATAAATTGGTTTAAATTACTTATTTGACTCTAGGTTTTCATTCCAAAATTTAATTGTCTTTGACAATTCGATACACTTTGAAAATGTTTTCATGTTCTTTTCGTTTTAGAAAAAAAAATACTTTGAAAATGTTTGAATAATTTTTAAAATAATATAGCAAATTTCATATTAGTTGGATTTCTTTTAATTTGAGTGCAACAATAATAATAATAATAATAGGAGTTATTATGTTTGACATATAAATGAAGTAAAAAAAATGTTTGACATATTAATTACTCCTTTTACAAATAGGAGTATAAAAAGTTTTGTGATTATACTAAACTTTTTACAAATAATGAAATTAAATTAACTTTAGAAAAAATGTATTAGTAATTTAACCAAGAACATGCAATGATGCAAGTCAACTGATACCTAACTCTAGACACAGACACAGTTAGGTGATAGGCTTATAAAAAATTAGGAATACAGCGATAAAACCAGCTGGAGCGTAAATTAATTAATTAATCATTTTTAAAATTTTGTTGATTTGAGTTTTCCAACTTTGGTTGCAGGACAACGTGAGGGTTACAAAGTACAAACTATTTAAATGGAGAATATTTTTGCCCAAGAGGGCTACACAGTTGCAGAAAATCCACATGCATTCAAAATTTCAATTGACGTATCACGTGTTCCACAAAGTTCTTATTCAAAAAATAATAGCTCATTTTTATTTGTCATGCAAAATTAACAAAAGCATATTATTATTTTTAAAATAATATTATTTTAAGAGGAAATGGTTAATTTAAGTAAATTTATTGATTTTTAAAATAATTATTTTAAAAATTATACTATCAATATGATTGAACCATATCATTCAAAATTTTATACTAATTTTATTGTGTACAATAAGGTCAACCTCAACAAAATTTAAACCTAAAATATTATATAAATTATCAAAAAAAAATTATTATTATAAGTCAACCTTGATGAGTAATTTTTTGTCATAAAAATCAATTATTGTTTTAAACACTAACATTGTGACATAAACTAAAATAATAATATTAAATTCTTAATTTAGTATATGACTATGACTAAGAGAAATTTATAATAATTCATCCATATTATTAAATTATTTGAATCACATAATATTCAACCAATTAAGTTAAATTTAATAAATGCATGACAAAAATTATAGTTATATATAGAGAGAAAAAAAAATCAAATTACATTGATAATTTTGATAAATATAATATCATTTTCATAATTTATATAAAATATAATTTGATTGATCTGACCGTTAAATTATATTTATATATTAATAAAATTATCTATATTAAATTTTGTTAAAATTGAACAACAAAATTAAGGAAGAAAAGGTGGTTTCCAACAAAAATTAATCATCAATAAGATTAATAAATACTCTATACCAATTATATAATGATAAAATAATTTACATATTTATAATTATAATTTTGTAGTATTTTTTTTACATGATTTCATAGTACTACATTAAGGAGCGATTTGCCACGAAGGTGAAAGAGAGCAACGGGGCAGGTAATGATTCGGCGGCGCTATCCACTTTGATTCCATTCGCATTCGCAGGTCTACTGTAGAATCAGCACGCAGCCATGGCGGACCGTTCTCGGAGCTTCATGAAGGACGTGAAGCGCGTGGTCATCAAGGTCGGCACCGCCGTGGTGACTCGCGAAGAGGGAAGGTTAGCGGTCGGAAGATTAGGCGCTCTCTGCGAGCAGATTAAGCAACTCAACTCTCTCGGATACGACATTATTCTTGTCTCCTCCGGCGCCGTCGGCATCGGCCGCCAACGACTCCGCTACCGCAAATTGATCAACAGTAGCTTCGCCGACCTTCAAAAACCCCAACTCGAACTCGACGGCAAGGCATGCGCCGCCGTCGGGCAGAACAGTCTCATGGCTCTCTATGATATTCTCTTCACTCAGGTAAGAAACCACTTATAAATTGTAATTACTATTACATTCATGAAAATCAAAATTTAGATTCAGTTTTGTAGATAATGTTTTTGAATCGGAATTAGAGTTTTACATCGCTAATTCTAATATAGGAATAACGCTAACTAAAAGTCTTCTAAGTTTTGTGCTATATTCATTTTCCTTGAACTGCACTTGCGGTAATTTTAATTTTTCGTTTCGCGGTTTCAGCTCGATGTGACGTCTGCTCAGCTTCTTGTGACGGATAACGATTTTCGAGATGAGGATTTCAGGAAGCAACTTACTGAGACCGTGAAATCGTTGTTATCGCTTAAGGTTATTCCGGTGTTCAATGAGAACGATGCTGTCAGTACTAGGAAGGCTCCCTATGAGGTTTGTTACTCCGCTTCCCTGATTTTGTTCGCGGAACCTACCAGTTTAAATGTGTTCTTTGTAGGTGACATGATATGATCCAAATGCTGTTGATTCTGTATCCGAGGTTTTGTCTGCCTTATATTCCATCGGTCTCATTTTATTTGTCACTTTTTTGTTTGTCTCAAATTATTTGTTACTTTAAAATATCAAGAAAGTATTGATTGATTACTTTTTTCCGATAACACTCTCAAGAAATAATAAATATACTAGTAGATGTATTGGTGCAATTCTACAGTTTAGTTAATCATTTATGAAATAAGAGTATTTGTTAATCAGATAAGATTATTTTTATCATGAGAGTAGGCATAATGAATTGTTTTTCTAGATGTGTGTATTACAAGAGAGGGATTAGCAATTTCTGTAAGGAAAAATAAGACTCATTTTTTTCCTTCTTCAACGGATTTTATTTGTTTGTTTGGAGGTCAACATTTTTCACTTGAACTTTTTGTTTTTCAGCTTGAATGTTTAGTTTGGAATTGCTACCTGGAATACTTGCTTTATTGTTTCCATTTCTATCTATTCAAGTACATCAAGTGTCATTAACGTATTTTATGTGCAGGATTCTTCTGGTATATTTTGGGATAATGATAGTTTATCTGCTCTGTTGGCCTTGGAGTTAAAAGCCGATCTTCTTGTTTTGTTGAGTGATGTAGAAGGTCTTTATAGTGGCCCTCCAAGTGACCCACATTCAAAGCTTATTCATACATATATTAAGGAGAAGCATCAGAATGAAATTACTTTTGGTGACAAGTCTAGAGTGGGAAGAGGTGGAATGACTGCCAAAGTAAAAGCTGCTGTTCATGCAGCTGATGCCGGCATTCCTGTTGTTATTACCAGGTGCACTATTATACTATATTACCGAGAAAAATTATTACTCTACTGTATTTAGGTTTTAATAAACCATTTCTTATCAGTGCTGTTTTCAATTAGAAATAGGTTAGTTAGGCCTCGACATCTTAACAGACTGTTTTGTTAAACCACAAGCAATTTTGGAAACTAAAAAAAAAATTGTTTAAATTGTTTGCACTTACCTGTTTCTTTACTCCTTATTCTTCCAATTTCCTCTTTTCTTGTCTTTTGTCCACCACATGTTTCAAGTTCATAAATTTAAATGAAAATGTGTGTACATGCCCACATAGAGAATGAGAGAATCACTTGTGAAACCCCTCCTTTTCTTTTTCATTTGTTGTTCTACCCCAAGAACCCTATGAAATCAAGTGTGTTATAAGTACACTGACTATCATCTTTACAAGTTGGTTTATCCTTGCTTCTATCTCATTTTTTTCTCCTTACAGCGGTTTTGCAGCTGAGAATATTATTAATGTTCTCCAAGGACAACGTATAGGAACTCTCTTCCATAAAGATGCACATGAGTGGGTCCAAGTAAAAGAGGTCGATGCTCGTGAGATGGCAGTTGCAGCCAGGGAATGTTCCAGAAGGCTCCAGGTATCTTTTCTATCTTCACATTTACAAAATGTCTGACAGATCATAGATATATTACTGAGATGTTAGTGAAGCAATCCTAATATCTTAATTTTACTTTGCAGGCCATATCTTCAGAAGAAAGGAAACAAATTTTACTTAAAATAGCTGATGATCTGGAAGCTAATGAAAAAATAATCAGGACTGAAAATGAAGCTGATGTTGCTGTGGCACAACAAGCAGGATATGAAAATTCCTTGGTGGCTAGGCTAGCTTTAAAACCTGGGAAGGCAAGAAAGTTAACTTCTAGAAGAAATTGTCCATATTTTAACAAACTGAAGAGTTTATGATGTTAAACTATGATAACTGACAGATTGCAAGCCTTGCAAACAACGTGCGAATTATCGCCAACATGGAAGATCCAATTGGTCAAGTATTAAAACGAACTGAGGTAATGGGAAGTTGATCTGGAAATATATATTTTGGATCATGATAGTTGCAAAACAACAGTTGCCAAGGTCACTTTATGAGTTTAATCAGCTTCTTTTCTGCATAGTATTAACATCATATTCCAATTTTACATCTTAATAGTACATAAGATAGATTTGTGTTATTCATGATCTTGTGGAAGGCAAATTAATTTAGTGTAACTGTTGCATTTTTCTGTGGTGTTTTTAATTATGAACAAATTTCTCATGGACACTCATAATTGCACCAAATCTTTTTTTACAAAATATTGATCTGTAGTGTTTCTGACAGCTACCCTTTTATTTAGCTTTCAGATGGGCTAATTTTAGAGAAGACATCATCTCCTTTGGGAGTGCTCCTTATTGTTTTTGAGTCACGCCCTGATGCTCTTGTACAGGTGAAAGCCTTTTTCAAATTTTCTCTTTCTCTTTTCACCCTTTGTTTAAACTTTGTTAAGTACTGCAGAATTTTTTCCCCAAAGGAAAAACATTCGCTCTTCATTTAATTTTGTACTTAGTGTTCAGCTTTTATATTCATTTGTTATCCTTGTTTACTGCGGTTTGCAGTATTAACCTCTAAAGGCGTTAGGGAAAATCTGTTTAAAGGCTACCAGATGAGTGAGTTTTCAAATGAGCTAGATGATATCATGGGTATGAAAATTTAACTACGATTTATATGGTCCTTAGCAGTAAAAGTAAGAGTTGAAAGAACCCTGTGTGCCTCCACTTGGGCAATAGAAGCAAAAAAGTGGAATATTTTATTGTATAGACACATGAGCTTTTTGAATTTTGTTTCGCTTCCTATTTACCAGTTAAATTTTGTTCCTGGCATGCAATTTTCCATAATCTTGAAACTGTTGTCTCATTGACTGTACTGATTCTTTTTAACCTGATGAATATAATTTTTGATAGCCAATACTTCCATGCCACTGATGATGTTGTTTTTCTATGCTAATGTATTGTGACATGGTGGTATGCTGCTGTCAGATATTTCTCATTTCATTTTGTTCCCATCCTTGAGGAGCATCATTTTTTTTTTACTTATGTTTTCCTTTCCTTTTTCTTTTTTAAATTTATGCATGTTTCCTTTTAACCTGTAAGAATGGTATGCATATGTTTGTAATTTATTAAATGAATATAAAGTTGTACTGCTAATCACTATTGATCTGTAAATAGATTTATGTTATGGTATGAATGAACCTTATGAGCCTAAAGCTGTTTGATTGATTATCTGTATTATATGCTGTTTATCAACATTTTAAGTGGTAGCTTCTTATCATCTGAACAGATAGCTTCGCTGGCAATCCGAAGTGGGAATGGGCTTCTCTTGAAAGGTGGCAAAGAAGCTAAGCGGTCAAATGCAATTTTGCACAAAGTTTGGTTTCAAATAAATTTATTTCTGAACTATTTCCAGTTTCAATTTTATTTTGTTTCACAGTTGCCATTAATAAAATATTTATGGGGATGATGCTGTATCTCTGAGATGCAGGTAATTACTGAGGCCATACCAGATACTGTTGGTGGAAAACTTATAGGACTTGTGACCTCAAGGGAAGAAATCCCTGAGCTACTTAAGGTGAACTAATCAGTGGAGCTTAATTTCAATTTCATAAGCCTGTTCACTTTAAGCATTGGCCACCTTTAAATACTTAAATTTCAGCTGGATGACGTAATTGATCTGGTGATTCCAAGAGGCAGCAACAAACTTGTTTCTCAAATCAAGAGTTCCACTAAAATTCCTGTTTTAGGTCACGCTGGTAAGACTATTATGCTTATGTTTAAATATAGGCATAAATTTTTACTCTATTTAATTTGGACTGTGTGATTTTGATTCCTCAAGTTTTTTTCAAGTCAATTAAGTACCTTTATTTTTTAAATTAAGCAAATTTGGTCCTTCTGCTAATTTTTTTCAACCTAAGACCATAATCTTATATCCTATAAAACCCTTCAAATAATATCAAATTTTTTAATAAATGTCGGAATTTTAAACTTTCAAAACTATCTACCTCAAATCCATCATAAATCCCTAAATATTTGGATATAAAATAATAATTTGAAGGTTCTAGGAGAAGCCTTTTTTATGACAATGCAATTTTGTTTAATTTCAAAATTATGACACAATTGGTTTGAACAAAATTTAAGAGATCAAAATCACTCACGTTCCAACCTAAATGGACCAAAAATGTAATTAAACCTTTAATATAATATATAATCTGTGCTTGATATTACTGTATTTCTTTTTTTGGACTAATAGTCTGCGCTATTACTAATCCAGATGGAGTTTGCCATGTCTATGTTGATAAGTCTGCTAATGTGGAGATGGCGAGGGGGATTGTACTTGATGCAAAATTAGATTATCCAGCAGCCTGCAATGCCATGGTAAACTAAATGTACTCAATGACTCTACAAGATTGGTAAAGCCAGCAATGTCTGATGTACATAACTTCTGTTTTTAAATTCCAACTTTTAGGAAACACTTCTTATCCACAAGGATTTGATAGAGAAAGGTTGGCTAAATGATATTGTTGTTGACCTACGAACTGAAGGTATGATTTATAACCATCATTCCCTCTTATTCTGTATTTTTTTTCAACTACATAGACTGCATGTTCTTGTAACACATAACAAAAGTGAATTTTGTAAATTGAACAGATTAGGAAAACTAACACTGGTTGAAGTTTATTAGGACTCACTAAATGATTTGGGTCTCACTTTCTATTTAATGAGTTTTACTTAATTTCATGATTTTCAATAAATGTCAACCAAAATTAAAAATGTGTTTAAAAGAGTGTGTTAGAAAGTGTTTTGCTAGCACTACTCTTTCTTGAATTCTCTTTCGCAAGTTATGATGAGAAGATAAACATCAATGCAGTTTGATTTTCACAGTGCTAGTGATATCTTCCAGAGTCATTTATTACTTACAGTTATATTGCAGAGCTAGTTCTGAATCCAAGTTATTGTGGACAAATCCTACTGTGAATATTATAAGCTTAAATATCTGCTGTTTAATGGTTTTGAGTTTGGCTACATATTATCTAACTTGTGAATATTTCTAAAATGAGCATTTCCTGTTTAACACAAACTATCATGTTTCAAAAAGATATTAGTGACATCGAATTGTAAACATTGATTAAGACTTAATATCTAAACAGTGTTAGCTATTTTTATTTTTTTCGATTAAAAAATATTTAAGCAATTGAAACGATCTTTTAGTTAACTTGGAAATGAAAGGCAACTCTGAGGTTGTCAGTTGTCATTTTATGGACTTCAGTTTACATAATTGTCTGATTGGCATCATTTTTTTAACATAAAAACTTATGTAATGGGGAGTCGAATGAGGCACCATACCAATTTTAAAGCATTTTCTTTTATGGTTTTTGGAATGATTAAATTATGTAAATTTATGCAGGTGTTAAATTATATGGAGGACCAAGGGCAAGTTCTCTGTTAAATATTCCACAAGCACATTCATTTCATCATGAGTACAGTTCGCTGGCTTGCACTGTTGAAATTGTGGATGACGTGTATGCAGCTATTGAACATATAAATCTTTATGGAAGGCATGTCACTGTTTTCTTCTCGATAGGAAACATGTTGAAATATATTTTGCTTTCATTTGTCTTCTTTGCTCTTCTCCATTTCAATTGACATCTATGTTAGTGTAGTGAACTTAGGTGGAAAAGTGTCATATCTTCTCTTTTCTTTTATGGCAGTGCACACACTGATTCCATCATTGCAGAAGATAAAGAAGTTGCTAATGTGTTTCTACGCCAAGTAGACAGGTAATATTTGAAATATCATGCTTCTTTTTATTTAATGAAAAAAAAATCAAGGGAAATAAAATAAAAAGATGTTTCACTCAATTCTCTACTTTGTAGCGTCTCATTATTGTGTGTAAATTTAGTTGGTCTTTGACAAAGTTGCTAATTAGTAAACACTAAACAAACATTTCCTTTAAACTATTAACTGCTTTTCAAAAAGATATCAACACATAAGTACAATGGCATTTATATAAATATTGTTCCTCTTGTATTGGCAGTGCTGCTGTTTTTCACAATGCAAGCACCAGATTTAGTGATGGGGCACGATTTGGACTGGGCGCAGAGGTATAATATTGGTTGCATTTTATTATCAATCTATTGCATTAAGGTTGTTGATTTATTATGTAATTCCCTTCTGGTTGAATAGGTTGGAATTAGTACGAGCAGGATTCATGCTCGAGGTCCAGTAGGTGTTGAGGGATTGTTAACAACAAGATGGTATGAACTCATGGTCATTTTGCTGATATTAAATTTTCGGTCCTTCATTTGTCCGTTGTCACGGATAGTGTACACTGTACATCTTAAATATCAATAACTTGCTGCTACACATCAAGGAAAGTAGCCAATCTATGACACTGCTTTATTTTAATGGAATTATTTCGTAAGACTGCTCTAGAGTCTACATCACAGTCCTAACCCACGTATGATTAATAATATAATCATAATGACATTTTATAATAAAACCCCCGAGTTGTATGTGGCATTTCCTTTGTGTTTTACTCATTGTCTTATGCCTTTTGCAAATGCAGGATACTAAAAGGAAGTGGACAAGTAGTAGATGGTGATAAAGGGATTGTCTATACCCACAAAGACCTTGCAGCTTAATTTGAATGGTCTAACTGCTTTACTTCCTTTTGTAGCCTTTTTCATTTGTTTTGACAGTTGAGAACGGTATAAAATTGTACAATTTAATAAAATAGGGTCATTTGTATCATCTGATGGTTCCTTTCCTTCAAGAATTTTTTACGTCAACAATGACAGTTTGTGATTGAATTTGTTATTTAGCGCATCCGTTTACGAATAAAGCACCACCTCTAGGAAAACACAAAATGTTAAGTGTCAGCAATGGAATCCATTTATTGCTTTGTTAACGACAATTGAATATTTATAGTTTCAGTTTTTGAGATGTTAATTTTTTTTATGCACAATGTTGTATTTTTCCCACAGAAGGGGAAGTGGTAGCCCCTACCATTCCAGGTTGGAATTGATTAAAAGACTTAAGTAGTTGGTGACTTCTAGCATGCGAAAGTGCCAAGGGTCCTGCTGCGTGCGAGAGTTTTGGGGGCCTTTAGATGTGATCTGTCGTTGAAAGTGTGTTCTGTTAAAGGTGGTCTCGCAGGTAGCTGATTGTGTTTTATATTAATTAGAAAGTCCAGCTGTATTATGTGGACAGTGGAGGTCAATATAACAACACTGCATTAGCGAGCCTCCCTTCACAAATTGCCTATTGCATATGAACATGGCGATCACAGCGCTGCCATTTAACAACACTGGATCGGCTATTTACCAACCTGAGAAGTGAGAATTGGCACGTTTCTAAATGAAGAAAGACAGCAATTTACTCAATGGAAAATAAGAGAGGTTTAAGACATGCATCCAATACATGCTTTTAGCCAAATATCAAACACGTATATCCCAGCGAAAAGTTTCTTAACAAAGCATCCCTGGGAAGGCGAATAGATAAATTTGGTAAAATCAACTTTAATTGGAGTACAGCACTGGTAATAGCATTTAAATTATTGTATCTAAATTTTGTCCATCAAATTAACCAAACATTTTCAGGCATAATCTACCTTCCATAACCAATAGGAGCTACAGCTAAACCAGTAAAATCTCCTTGGTATCTTTTCCTTCGAATGTACAGCATGTGATTAAACAAAAACTCAGCAACATTCATGCTTTTCTTCAAATGACGACAGTAAGCACATAAAAGAGACGTGAAGGCTCATGCTTGCACGAAGCTCTTGAGCTTGTTCAACCATACCAAGTACTCTTTACTGTCCTTGTTGATCATGTACTCATGCAAGAAATTGGTTGTGCTAGGCTTGATTCCTCTGATTTCTAAATACTTATGGAAGGACTTCTGCAGATTCTCATCCAAGGTCCTGCAGAAAACATTGAAACAAAAGAAGTTCAGTCAAACAAACAAGACCTCACCACAACACAACAACAACAACAACTAAATTGCAAACTCTTTCTAAATAGTTGCAGAAAAAAAGAACATACTGGAAGCCTGGTCCCTCATAAGCAACTTGATCCTCAGTGAGATCAGGATTCTTAACCGACAAGCCGTCAATAACAATCTCATCAGGGTAACCCACGCAATTAAACTCTAGATAGGGTCCATCCTTCTTATGAACACTGATTGAAAGTGGAATACTTGACTGAGCAGTTCTTTCACTCTGATTATCATTATCATCGTCATTTTCTTCCCCAGTGACCAAATCCGGCATGTGAACCTCCACCTTAATTTCCTCGTCTTGGTACGTTCTCTCGAGCATTATAGTCTGTTGTCCGGGACTATCAATTATCTTAAACGGAAAATTACCCGGAACCTCTTCAGCCTATCAACCAATTCAATTTTCAGTAAGTAAAATACTTGTTCTATTAGAATAAAGAACAAGCAATCATCATTATATGAATTGAAAAGAGAAAAAATGGAACTTACTGCGTTGTGATCATCGGTCTCCTGGGCGCATTCGATTTCGGATTCGATGACCCGGAGAAGGTTCTCATCGGAGGTTGGTTTCTTCTTGGAAGCTACAGAAGAAAAGTGGAACCTTGGAACAAACGAATCCTTGTGCTGGTGCTGGTTGATGGCGGTGAAGTGTAGAGAGCGATGACCCAGGTTGCTATTCTTCGTCAATTGACCCGCGACAGCAAGAGCCCTCGCAAAAGAACCCGACTTGCGAAGAATTGAGTTAAACGCCATTTCCAAGCACGCGAGGGTTTTACTAGGGTTTTACGATGTCCGTGTTTAGGGAAATTTTTCCAAACATTGAACGTTATATAACATGACCTGTCTTAAGGCCCAGCTGTTAATCTGGGCCCATTGTTCTTGGTTGAGCCCAACGAGGGATACCATGAAAGGCAAATGTTAAATAAACCTCGTTCAACTGTTAAATATAATCTCCTTTAACTTATTTTTTGCTAAAATATATCTTTCATCTTTGTAAATATGAGAATGTCTGAAATTTATCTTGCAAAATTTTTAACACATTTTTTGTTCTCACAAAATTGAAATATATTATTTTTTTTAACCCAAATGCATGTTTAGGTAAATATGAATCTATGATAATAACTTTTTTATATCGATTATACATATAATTGATATAAAAAAATAATCAATATAAATTTCTATTTCTAATCCTTGCTCCGGATAAAAAATAATACATTTCAATTTATTTCAATTTTTTAAAGACAAAAAACATACTAAAATTTTTATTATGAGAATGCAAAAATATATTTTATCCTTTTTTTCCTACAACTTACTCTTGTCCTTTTTCAGGAACGTGTAAGCCACACCCCTTCTCATTGTGTTCTTCCATGAACAACACACCTAACAGTTTGTACAAACCACACTCTCTCTCATGTTTCATCAACTCTTAAGTGACGCTCTGCTAATTCAATGGTAAGGAGAAAGAGGTTGAATATAGAGTTTGGGATTGGGAGAGTAGAGGTTGATTATACTATGGAGGATTTTGATTTGCACATTCAAAATTTTGAGATCTCTTTGTATGTACAAAGTTGATCCACTCATCACTTCAACATTTGTCAACATTGGTTCCGGCTTCTTGTCGTCAATGTCTCTTTGTATGCACAAGGTTGGCCTTTTTAGCCTTATTCGGTCATAATTAGGCATGGATCAAGCTTGCTTTAGTTTGGTTCGGATTGCCTAAATCTTCTATTCTAATTTTGATGAGAATGCATCTAATAATCGCACTATTTATTTTTTGATTTTTTTCTCTCTAAATATAATAGTAAAATAAAACTCCATTGTTTTTTATTTATTACACTAAAATAAATATGACAATACAAAATAATTATAATAGTAATTATTAGTCTTGAATTTCTAGAAAGGGTAAAAAAATCATCAACCGAGAAAAAATAGAGAGCTTAACAATCGCATCCTAATTTATTCATAATGAGAATGAAACTTTATAATATATAAAAAAAATCATATTAAAAATAATTACACTAATTATTTTTTTAACTAATATGAAAATTTTAATGATCCGTCCTATTTTAAAAACATTGATTAATTAAAACAATTCTATGGCTTGATATTTTTCATTGTTAATCACTTTACTACTTTACTATATGTAATTTTGTTTGTTTTTGAGGAAAAAATAGTTTTACATCACTTTCTCACTCTAATTTCAATACATAATACATTTTTTTCTCAATCTCTCTTTTCTTATATATCATATATTACCTCTTGTCCTTGTTATATGAAACAATATTTTATTTACAATGCTTAAATAAATATGATAATAAAAGTATTAAAAAAAACACTACCTCTCTTTTTCTTATATATCATAATCCTAAGTTTAAGAGAAAAGTTAAAAAAAAATCAATTTTAAAAAAATTGTTAGGCCCCACCTAAAATGTCTACAAGCTGCATAGAGTTAGGGTTAGACAATAATTTAGAAGGACAATTGCTATTTCCACTTTTCATCTTTACTAATACACTTCTTTTTTCTTTTTATTTTTCTAGATTACCATTGTAAAGGGACATTCCTCCCTCATAATTTTCTCCCTCACCTTTTGAAAAAATAGTAAAGTAGTAAAGTGATTAACAATGAAAAATATCAAGCCATAGAGTTGTTTTAATTAATCAATATTTTTAATACACTCCCCATATCTGTAAATTTACAAACTAGACTTCCTATGTTTTGTATTGTGTGCCTAGAATCCTACTATGCATCTCCCCCTCAAGTGTGAGTCTCTTCCACACGCTGCCTGGACCCACCGCTAGAAAGACATTCGATACAAGGGATCTCCAAGGCCAAGATCCATTGTCGCCATCTTACTCGTCTGAGTCGATCACCAAGTCGAACCATCGACTCTGATACCAGTTGTTGGGGAATTCGAGGGGAGTAAACACCAGGGAGATTTACACCAATGAGCCATGAGCAATCACATAAGGGTACTTGACTCACACTTTAACCCAAAACCTTAAGGCTCAGGTTTATGGGTCTTCTACTCACTTGTATGGTGCTTAACTTTTTCACTTTTACCCGATGTAGTACTTCACCTCACACTTGTACTCTAACAATCAAAATACCATACTTGTTGTAGTTGTAATAGGTTCAGGAATTATAATATTCTTGTCAAATATGTGGGGTACTTAATCATATAGTCTGAGTTGTAATAGCTCGCATTTCATGTTGAGTTAGCTCGCAGTGGTATCATGTGAAGATAATGAATTCACATGAACAAAACCATTTCCAAACTTTCTTTTGACTCAGTAAAGAAGCACTAAAGCTTGTATTATATGAATGGACAGGTAAGCAAATGTCATATAATATACCAAAATAACAGGAAATGTTCTTGTTAATACGAAAGAATCACCACTCCTATTCAAAACTGAAAACAAAATCAATATTTAAAAACTAAGTTTGGTTTTTATAAATTATATAACATTGCACCAAAAACCACCTAAATGAGACCTAATTAAGGTAGGAATTTTATAATAAAAACCAAGAGAGTAAATAAAAACAAAAATAAACAAGACCCCTTACATATCTTCATCCTTAGACAAATCTTCCTTCTTTTCCTGTCTTGGTGTAGATGTGCGATTCATGTATCTGATCTCATCAAGTAAGATAAGGCTTGGGATTGTTGTTTCTTTTCTTGCCTTGACTTTTCACGTCTTTCTTGCTTCCAGTGATGGAGATAGGAAGAGAAATAGTGTCATTAAACAAGTCGGTTTAGGCAGAGCATCCAAATGAAAGAACTTATGTTGTGATGATAATCGAAGGTTGGTTTCTTATTAAAAGCCATGTTAGAAAAGTGAAACCTCGAACCAACGATTCCAGGTGGTTCTTCTTTATCAATAGACCCGCTAGAGCAATAACCCTCACAAAAGAACACAACTTGCTTAGAATTGAGTTGAATGCCATTTTCATGCACACACACAAAGGTTTTACGACGTAGGAGAAATATTTCCAACACAAATACGGGTTTTGCTTGGGACACCAGCAGATTTGTTGGTACACCTAGCAAAATGTTTTAAATACCATTTATACCCCTAGCTTATAAATATCGTATCCTTATTTATTTTGCGTCCGATCGAGGTTTTGCATCCATTGTTTTCATTTTCGTTTATTGTATTCGTTGCCTAAGAGGTTATTGACGAGTTTGATGTTCATTGTTGTGTCATCTTTGGTGGTTGGTCGGCAAGTGGTGGTTGTGGTGGTGGCTGGTTTGGTCGGCGGTGGAGGTAAGCTTTTATTATTTTATTTCGTAAATTGGTAATCTGTAAGTTAATTTATTTTTACGAATTGGTAATCCATAAAATTAAATGAACTTACGGATTGAAAATCCGTAAAAGAGTGAATCCGTATACTTCTTACTTCTTATGGATTAGTAATCTGTATGCTTTATACGGATTACTGATCTGTATAAAGCATACGGATTCCCAATCCGTATGCTCTATACGGATCCATCATCCCCTTCGAGAATGCGCAACTCTCCCTACCATGAATGCAATGCAAGGTTAATCAAATGAAAAACTTATTGTGATGACAATGCGGCAGCACGAGCGGCGGTGGTGCGACGAAAACACCAACGATAATGAACAAGCGACGGAGGAGAAGCAACCCAAGTTTTACGCAGAAATAATGCAGTGGCAAGGAGGGGGAAATTCTGAAAGCTTTTAAAAAAAAGGACGAAGGGCATTTGTGCCATTTCACCAAACATGCTGGGTGTATCAATAGTTGGACTGGTACCCAAAACAAGTCCCCGCAAATAATATAACAAAACCGATAACCTAACTCAAGGCCCAAATGTAAATTTGGGCCCATTGTTAATAGTCCAACCCCATAAGGGGTACCGGGAATTTGGAGAATTACTTTGTGCATTCAACACTTTTTCATTTTTTTTCCAAAATTACCTGTGATAAACTTACAGATTCGTAATTCATAAACTTGTGGATTCATAATCTGCTATACGGATTGTTAATCTATATGTACGTACAAATTATGGATTTTTTTTAATTTTTTACAAAATATTTTATAAATCCACAAGCTTACAAATTATGAATAGTAAGTTTGTCTTGGGGTAATTTTGGAAAAAAAACAAAAGGTGTTAGGTGTACAAGAAACATACTGGGCTCACAGAGTAATTCCCGGGAATTTGCCCTATTTGAAAGCCCTCAATTCTTCGCGTAATTTGATTTCCCGCTCTGAAAACCCTAACTACCACTGAGACTAAGTTGAGCTGAGAAGAGAAGCTGGGAGCGAATGGGGCAGAAGCAGCGTTCGAGTTCCGATGCCGACAACGAAGTCAAGAAACGACGCCGTGTTGGTTTCTCAGGCGTTGGTGAGTTTCACTTATTTTGCCGTGATTTTTTTATTTTTGTGTTGAATTCTTCAATTCATGGTGCTGCGACGTGTATGGACATTTTGGTCGCGTTTTGTAGATTCTGGAGTTGAGGCCAAAGACTGCATCACAATCTATCTAGGTATGCTTAAAATATGCGATAATTATGTCATGTTACTTTGTAGTTCTTGATTTGGATGGTTTCGATGCAACTCGAGTATGGGATGGGGGTGGTGGTTTCTATGGAAATTGGTTGCTGACCTTATAATTTTTCCAGTAATGACTTGATTAAGTTTTTTTTTTTGTTTTTTTATTTTCCCTTTCTTTTGGGGTCTTGTGTTTCATTATCTGTGGTTTACGAGTTGAGAGTGGTGTTGTTAGTCAGCATTGAACGTAACCAGAAAGGTATTAGTTGTTTGATAAGAACATGGTCTGAGGCATAGGATATTGGGATATGTAAATAGTAATGATAATGGTAATGCCTGCTTATCTTGATGCTTGTTTGTTTATACTAGTAACGACTACTTAATTCATATTTGAATTATTGGGTTCTGTAGACACTTTTTTAATGTAGCTCGTAGATTGGACTGTGTCAGTGAGCAAGATTTCTTTGGCAGTAGTAGCTAGTATGTTCCAGCTCTTTTCCTAGCAATAGGCTTTCTCAAGCTTAGTTTGCTAAGGACATGGTCTTGCTATCAGTTTCTGGTCAAGTTCGTTTAAGTGTTCTTTTCTGCTATTTAGTTTTCTTGCTTATTTCATTGAGTTGCTTGTCAGTATGTTCTGATTTGCAATTGGCATGCATACTTTAATTTTAGTATCTGTATAATATCTGCTATTATGTACAGTTTCAAGCAAGGAAGAATTCGATGCTCCAGAGAGTTTTGTCATTCATCCTGTGGATCTGAATAGCTTTTTTGATGATGATGGGAAAATTTATGGCTATGAGGGTTTGAAGGTTGGATTCATTTTAACAACCGGAGATTCATGTTTAAAAATAACTATTTGAATGCTTAATGGTGTACAATGTCTTATTTTTTCAGCTTGTTTTGCTTCTCTTTTGCAGATTACCATCTGGGTTAGCAGCATATCATTTTATGCATATGCTGATATTACATTCCAGAGTTCATCTGATGTAAGTTTTGAATTCATTTAGACTTTAGACTAATGGGAAAAGTAACAGGCATGTTATTCTTTTACCTTGTTGATTTGTTCAGAGTTTTCTTTTGTTTTGCTTCACACATTAACACTTTTTTGAACGTGTTGCTCAATTGTTTAAGCGAGGCAAAGGGGTCACAGATTTGAAATCTGCTCTTCAGGTATGCATCAATATCTACTGGGTGACCATATGTTGACACCTTTTACTCACAAAATTGTAACTTGGTTTATTATTTTGTGCAGACAATTTTTGCTGAGACTCTTGTTGATAGCAAGGATGAATTCCTTCAGAAATATTTGGTGGATAACGACTTTGTTAGGTATTAAGTGTTTATTATTCTTTTCATTCTAAACAAAAGCTATATAGTTGCCATGCACAGTTCCTTTCCATTTTAGTATGCTACTTGAAATTCAATTTATAAAGTTGTAACGACTGTGGATGACTGTTTTAATTGATTTGCAGAACAAACATCTCAAATGGAGAAGCTTTGAAGCACAAAGCTTTCCAGGGGAACATTTCTGATTATAATCCACATACAGATTCATCTACTTCTACTGTTGAGGTTATAATTTACATTTAGGATCAATGTATTGCACTATAGGTAAAAGTTAGGTTGCTTGAGTGTGAATGCCCAGTTTAATTTTTTTTCTATGGGAAATACATACATGTTGCTTCTCATATTTTTCTATGTTTTGGGATATTATTTAATTAAATTAATGTTTTGAGACATGGAAAAACTGAAAGAGAGTAACTGTCAGAATTGCTCTGTTATGAACTATACTTGGCATTTTCTCTGTTAATGATCAGATGTTCACTGTGCAAGTTGGATGCATCTACCATGATTATCTGAAAGCAAGCATTTTTATTGTTAACTGTTGTTTCCTAATTTTCTATTGCAGTCTTGTTAATTTTCCAGTGATATTTTGTTTCCCTATGCAATGAAGGAGAGGGATTTTCAATTGAATTGCTCTCCTCTGTATTCATGTTTATGTTATGTGATGCTGAATTGCTGATGATAGTTTTATAATACTGCTATTATTTTGGAAAACTTGCTTGTCTGGTCATTAAAATTTCTCCCTTCTTGGCACAAATAGATTAGGCTAGAATGTTTGTGGTTAAGTGAACATCCACTTTTTTGTGATTTTTATTGGTAATTTTCACAAAATCTCCAGCTGTTAAATTTAGATGGTTCTTTTGTGAAAGTTCATCAGAGAAATCATGCATTTAACATTTGTGTATGGTTTACATTATCTTGTCAGCCAGTTACCTAATGCGCTTTGTATGTGATACTTGATATGCATATTTTAGGGGAAGATGAAAATGAATGCCATTTTTTTGTGTAACTTCTTTGCCAGGTTGTCCGTTTGGTGGCAGGCAACATGACTACTGGACAACTTTACAGTCATCTAATACCCCTCACACTACTTCTCGTTGATGGTAATTTTCACTTATTTTACTACTTTATGTACCCTTATTACACAATGTTTTGATTGCATGCTGCTGTAGCTTATTGTTTTTTTACCTTGTTTGCTATGTAGGTAGCAGTCCTATTGATGTTACTGATTCACAGTGGGAGCTGTATGTTTTGTGTCAGAAGAAAACTGATCCGCAGGGAGAGATCCAATGTAGGTTGATTGGTTTTACTGCTGTTTATCGATTTTATCACTATCCTGATGATTCCCGATTACGACTAAGCCAGGTTTGTAATATGCCGGACATTCAGTAAATGCTGCTATACTCTCTAAATCAGTTTTAACTTTTAACATGTTTTCTTAAAGTTCTTTGAAGTGCTTCTTTTTGCTACCTTTTGACTGGAACTTCTGTTGATGGCAGATACTGGTATTACCTCCTTACCAGCACAAGGGTTATGGTCGATTCCTTCTAGAGGTGCTATATGATGTTG
Source organism: Glycine max (assembly GCF_000004515.6). Lineage (NCBI taxonomy): Eukaryota > Viridiplantae > Streptophyta > Magnoliopsida > Fabales > Fabaceae > Glycine > Glycine max. The sequence goes on from NC_038250.2 coordinate 5,303,083, forward strand.
CTATATCTGAAAATGTTTTTGACTTCACGGTAGAAGAGCCATTAGATCACTTCCAACATGTTCGTACTTGTGTTGACTCACTTCGCCTGCTTCAGTTTTACCCAATTCAGAATATAGTTACTAAAGCTGTTTCACTTCTGAAGCAAGGAAAGTTATCAAAGAAAGCAAATTGTCCTCGACTTTTGCCACCTCCCAGCGCAATTGAGGATGTTAGGAAAAGTCTGAAAATTAACAAGCAGCAGTTTCTCCAGTGTTGGGAGGTTTTGATCTACATTGGCCTTAATCCTGTTGACAAGAACACGGAGAACTTTGTTAGTATTATTTTGAACCGTGTTAAGTATGATATCTTAGGGAAAGATTCTGGGACGTCTGGGAAGCAGCTTATTGAAGTACCAAGTGATGTTGATCAGGAGATGTCATTTGTCATGTTCAGATCAGAAGCCAACGAAGCTAGTAGTGTGCAAATGGATGACAATCAGGCTAATCAAGAAGAGCAACTCCAGAGGTTAGTTCAGGAAAGGGTGAAAGAAATTCAGTTGATTGCGGAAAAGGTAACCCTGCATCTTGGGAGCTCAGGGGTGGTGGTTAATTAGATTTGTCCTTATAAAGATGGCATGGGATGACAAGGTCATGCATCTATGATATTGTGTGATTGTTTTCTCGTGGACCTATTAAGAGTTTGTTTTTCTGGACAAACACTCGGTAGTGTATTTGGGTTCTTCTTCTAGGATATATTTTAAGATTCTCTTATAGTATTCTGTGAAGGAACCAGTGATCTATTAAGCTGTAATTAACTGAGATTAACCACAACAAAGTTGATTGAGTGACATTCAGTTGTTATTGTCCATTCTAATACGTCTTGCTCGTACATTTTTTTGACGTGCACTAATATGATACATCCAAGAAATATGTGGGTTCTGGTTTTACTGGCCTTCCTCTTGAGTTTTATTCTTAGCTAGAAATCTTATAAAATCAAAAGCTTTGTTTCTTTGTTTCAAATCAATTAGTTTGGGGTATGAGAGGAAGAGAGGTTAAGGTTTGCTTATTTTTAAAAGTTTATTTATTTTTTTTAAAAACTATCCCTCCCCTTGTTATAATATCATTTTTAATTTTCAAGAGTTTTTGTTTTTTTATAAATGTGTTTGGCTCAACTTTTCTTTTTTAAAGAGAAGATAAAAAACTAGGCTAAACCCCACACGTTTTGTTTAGATAGCTTTTAGTGTTTTTTCTTTTTTTGCCAAATGCTTTCTTCCAGGAGCTATTTTTTGGGTCTGTTATACACTAAAAAGATATTAAAGTAGAAATAACATTTTGATTTATACTGTTGAGTATATTATAATATAAATTGGTTTAAATATACTCTTGTGACGTTATTCAGTGTAGAACTGTAGATGCCAAATATTTTTATTTTATAAGAAAATCTAATATTACAAGATTAAGTACTGTGAGCTGTGACGGATATAAAAAAAAAAGTTTGATTTGTCCCGATTATCCTTGTGATGTCATAATCAAATCTTTGACGGATCTGGATTTGGTATTGTTCTTAAGCCACCCACCCATTAATTAAACGCCATTATCGGCTAGATAATTAACCTTTAGATAGATAAATTCACCTTTTTTTTTGTGAATTGAAAAATAAATTCACTATGCGCCCAAGCGTCACGTACTAACCTGAGTTAAATCATCATTCATCACCCATTATTTTCTCTTTTGTTATTTCTGTCACTTTAAGTTTTCATAAAGCAACGCCTCGTATTCTTTTTGTGAAAGTCATTGTTGGAAATGTATGTGTAGCATTTTCGTCTGTCGTGAGCTCCAAAGATTGCTGCAATAATGAAATCATGCTCCACCTCTATTCACCGGGTTGAAAATTTTCTAATATAGACAAATATAAAGGCATTGAATAATAATAATAATAATAATAAAGGCAGGGCCGTACAACCAAAAGTTTCTGTTCTTCTAATGTGACATAGCTTCAGAGGCAATTATCCACTACTACTAGCACCAAAAACCAAAAAAACAAATAAAAAAGACGCAATTTTCCATAAATTTTTGAGCCAGGCGTTGCGCAAACGTACCACTATCGCATGAGAAAATTATTGTTGCAAATAATAATTATTTAGGAAAAAAAGTTTAAGTAAGTTGAGTTATGGAAATTTACCAGTCTCAAGTTTACATCTTGTGTGGCCCTTGTTTATGTAATGCATTTTATCTGTTTGGTACTTTGGTTAACAAGAATGAGCAACTATGTACATTGAAATATATATTTCACTCGTTGTATTATTAGAAAAAGAAGTAATCTAAGAATATTATAATAAAAGTAGATTTATTCTTAGATTTCTTCTTTTTATGATAATGACCTAACAACGAACCTAATTGTCAAATTTGTAGCAATACTAGATTACCCCAGTAAGTAGATTAAAATACGTCCTTAGTTTCATGTTAGTGAGAGATGCTGCAATGGCTGGCGAGAAACAACTAACCAATAATCTACATCTCACTATCACCGTTTTTTTCCTATAAATAATTCTACGACAAAACACTCTTGCAATCCCAATCGAGCTAATGGATAAAAATCGAAACTTCTAATAGTTTTTTTTTTTTTTTTCCAATGGTTAAGATGAGTCTATCTACAATTTTCCGAGGAATTCATTGATACACCATGCTTACAATCATTTCCAACGATGTTTTCGTAGTGTTGAAAATATCTAGTTTTGTTGTGTTATGACCCCTCCGTCACATGTTCTGCCAGTAGAAGTAGGCCTCACTGGCTCGACCCCATAACATAGAATTCTTTTTATATCAATTCATAATATGGAAATCTACCTGTTTATGATAATGACCTAACAACTAACCTAATTGTCAAATTTGTAGCAATATTAGATTACCCCAGTAAGATGTAGATTAAAATTCGTCCTTAGTTTCATGTTAGTGAGAGATGCAATGGCTGGCGAGAAACAAGTAAACAATAATTTATTTCTATACACACTGAAAATACACAACGACCACACTGAAAATACATCAATGCAATGGCGTCACTCATTCTAATCCAAAAACTGACTTATAGAAAGGAAAGAAATGCCATGAAGTAAAAAGGAAAACCAAATGAAACGGACAAACATATTCCAGACTCAATAATTTTTCTACCTCCTCACCACATGGTACCAATTTGAACATCATTGACCTCACTCACATGACAATCTCCGGCTTCAGAATATTTGACTTGATCTCCTTGTGCGGCAAAACAACACCACCATTGCTGTAAATTTCATCACATACATGGACATCTTCTCCAAGGATGGTCATATTATCCACTCGAGCCCATTGCCCAACAGTTGAATGCCACCCAACAATACTGCTGGATACACAAGCATGCTTCTTAACTCGGACTCCACGCATTATTGTGCAGCTTTTGAGTCTAACACCTTGCTCAATAACGCAGCCAGGACCAATAGCAACATCAGGTCCAATGAGGCATCCCTCGCCAATTTTGGCTGTCTCATCCACAATGACATTCCCTACAATTTGAGAGCCACTGGCCAACTTAGAAGATGACTTCTTCCTCAATGAGTCCAGGTAAAGCCTCAGGCCAGCAATATAATCCCTCGGTTGTCCAATGTCCATCCAAAATCCTGGCAGGACCATTGCATATAGCTTTTTCTCGGAAGCAATCTTTGGAAACACCTCTTTCTCGATAGAAGTGGGCCTCAGTTCAATTCGATCCAAAACAGAGGGGTTCAGCAGGTAAATTCCAGCATTGATTTTGTTACCAACAAACAATTTCGGTTTTTCAACAAATTTATCAACCTGCCCTGTGCTCTCTTCCATCACAACCACGCCGTACTTTGATGGCTCGTCAACCTACACAAGTAGATGAAAAATGATATTGGATTCTCCAACTTGTATGCATAGTCTTAAATGTCAGCAATGGGATTTTATGTTTCTGTCAAATCGATTACCTTGGTTACCATTATGGAAGCCTCTCCTCCATGGTTTTTATGGAATTCAATCATTTCTTTGAGTGGATACTCACTGATAACATCACTGTTGAGAACAAAAAAGGGTTCTCCAGAGTCATCTATCAGCTTATCCCTGGCAAGAGCCAGAGGACCTGCTGTTCCCAATGGTTCAGTTTCCTGAGAACATGTGATCTTGATGCCGAGCTTTGTTTCAAAATCCTTCAAGAAATTCAACATAACCTGCAGTATGGAAGTATTACACCAAATTAAAAATAAATAAACTTTAGCCATATAAATATTTTTAAGCATTGACTAAAACAATGTTGCAAGGAGAGACATCTTTACCTCTGGTTGGTAGTTGATGGCTAGCACCACCTCAGTAACTCCAATGGCCTTAAGGGCCTCTATCTGAAAAACAAGCCAAATTAAAAGGTAAATCAGTAGGCTACACAATTATGTAAAATTAAGGAAATAGAAATAAAGGATACATACTCATGCTATATGCACACACAATGTCTTTTTTCATTTTTTATCAGATATCTAGAATATATAAATCAGATTTTTTTTCCCTAAAAAAATTGATAGATCTCTGTTAAATAGAAGGGAGGGCATCAAATGCTGCATGGAAAAGGGATTCTACAAGAAAAAAAATCCTTAACTCATTTCTATAAATAACAGATGTAAACCTTCCACAAAAAAGAAAAGACTTAAAATAGCTTTTTACCTGATGCAGAATCATAGGTTTGTTAGCAAAATCAACAAGAGGCTTAGGAAAACTGAGTGTCAGTGGCCTCAGCCTTGTTCCAAACCCCCCAACCAGAATCAATGCCTTCATTGTGATGTGCCCTTAGCTTTTCCTGTAAATTTATATATTAGAAGTAGATCAAGATACGTAAACAGAGAATACAATCTGGAATATGAGCACATAGTTACCAATTTGTCCTATAAATATCAATACCCGGAAAGAAAGAAAAACTTGCGCATAACACCTAAATGAACAACTGGCAAGTAAGTTGAACCTGAGCTAGCAAGTAATCTTCTGAGTCTGACACAGATCCATTTACGTGTCACTATGTGAAAAATAAGCTAGAGCTTGAACGTAAAAACACACGGAAGTTTTGACCATATATGAAAAACAACGACACAATCCACCGATACACAGCTAAAGTTTTTAATGAGAATGACAAAGTGGCTGAAGTCTGATGCAAGCTGCTCCATAAATGGCGCCAAATATACGCTCGAATCAAGGTGCATGGTAAAATATTTGGTATTATATGGCAGTTAAAGTATGCGGCCATTTCCTTCTTTCAATGGGAGAAATTTTCACATATAGATTTTCATTAAAAGAAAATATCCACTTGAGAATCTTTTGAAGTGAAACCATTGCATTAATTCAGTATGAGAACCAAATACACACTTCAAATGGGAGCATTTGGCTACTCTGTCAACAACATTTGAAGCCAAAAATAAATGAAACAAAAGAGTTAAAAGTAAAATTCGTGACATAAATGAAAAAAAGGATTGCAATAAGATCACATGAATTGGTTTGAACAAGCATTATTGCATGACATATATTTGCAACTGAATAGTTTATCCAACGTTTTTGCAAATGAAAAACCCTTACTCCACCACATTACTCTATTTTTTTTATGACATATAATTCAAATCCTCTGTATCAGGTTCAATAAGAAATTTCACAAATCCATGAAAATTTTAGTGAAATTGCTGAACAGAGAAATCAATTGAACACAAAACGAAAGGAAAAAGAACAACAACAACAGAGAGAGAAAGGGAGTTACGTTCCACACAGCACCAGATCTGAGTAACACACTGTAATATCTATCATCAGAAATCAAAATCAGAGCGAAAATTCCAAACCAAAAAAAAAATAAAAATCAGGAGCACGAACGTTGCTATTAAATAATCAGAATTCAGAAAGAACGTGCATGCATTGATTGATTAGAATTTAGAACAGAGCAAAAGCGAAACGGCAATAGCATTGTTAGAATGAGAATTACCTATAGATTAGATTCGCGAGAGAATGAAAAACCGAACTGAGTCGACCCCAACCCGGACCGAGTCAATGCGGCGAGTCGGAATCCAGAACTAGAATGAATTGAAGAAGAGAAGTGAAGAACCCCCACGTCCACTTGCGTCTCGCTGACTTCCTCTATATATAACAACACGCACGCGCCAACGATAATTCTAACTACTCTTTTCTCATTTATCTTTTATCATTTATCATTTATTTATTTATCTCTTTCTAATTTACTCTCTTCGACTAAAATTAAAAAGAACTCTTTCAAATTTACTAATATCATCATTTAATTGATTAATTAATAATTATGTATTGTTGTTTTCAGTTTTGATTTGACCACAGTTCAATCAATACTGTTTCATTTAACATTATTCATTTTGCTTCTTCATGAATTTTATTTAATTAATAACTCTATATTTAAATATATTTTTTATGCTCAACGCACCAATGATTGCTAGAATAATGATAAAAAAAGAATTGCTAGAATAATTGCAACAAATATATCTTACTGTCAATTTATGATTGGATAAATGATATATTTTCTTTGCGTTAATATCTATTCTTTATATTTTAGCTATCACTATGAGCTTGCTTTAAAATAAGAGGAATGGTAATAGTATATTTTTTTAATAATTTTATTATTGATTTAAATTTATTAAAAACATAAAGTCAAGATGAGAACCCATTAAATAAAAAGTTAAATCTATAAAAAAAAATTGCAACTACAATAAATATCATTCAATAATTAAAAAACGTGGTTCAAAAAGTGTTTACTGATGATAATATTTTAAAAAAATAATTATCCAATGGGCGTGCGCGTAGTTTCCCTTATTTGGGTGTCGGTGACTTCCTCCGTAGTTTCGGATTTTGGCCAGTTGCTCTGTTTGTGTTAATTTCAATCTTCTTTTGTTTTCGTAAATCGTAATTATAACCTCTTACTTGCTTATTATTATTATATTTGTACTTTATAAGCTACCAAAATTTGTGCCTTCTTCACCCTTTCTGTTCTCTATATGATTGTGATTGTACCATGTGATCGAAATTTCCTTTCCTGTTCAATTCTTCTTTTTCCTTCTTTTTTTATTTAATCTGGATGTAAATTAAATGTATAGTATTTATTTAAAATTTTATCTTATTCTTATCACAAATACTAATAAAATAATTCGGTGATAGTTTCATCACAATTTTAAATAATACTAATGTGAAAAAGCTTTCTGTTACTATCTATTTAAGATAGATTAGACATGCAAGTTAAATTCAAACTTCTGATATTTATACTACTTTTCATTTTTGTTTTTAAATACCCTCCTTTAAATATAATTCAACAGATCTTTTAACAATAATTCGAATATTATTAATTCACTATGTTATGACGGTTGGTTTAGTTTAACTATTTAAATAAATTCACAATTGACATTTCCCAATCGTGGCGGTAATTGTGGCCAAAATGGCATATTCCTGTGTTAGATACTCTACATTTTTTTTCTCCCTCTTAAATAATTATTCTCATGCTTTGATTTGATAGTCAAAAACAGTTTTGTTCTTTCTAAAATATCTGAACATAAAGATAAAAATAATAAATTAGAATAGATAAGTAGTTAAGATTATAAGATAAAGATAAAATGAGAATGGTTTGAGATGATTGAATTTTTTTGTTTAATTTTTTTAAAGGATTTTTGGGTTAATTTTTAAATTAAATTAAATTTGAAATTACAATTAAGAAGTATACTTTAAAATAAATCATTTGAGTCGATTAGAGTGAGAATAAATTCTAAAACTCTCTTATTTAATAATAACTCTTAAAAATATTATTCTTTTCAAGAATAACTCCTACAAATATTCTTATTTCTTAAAATTTATAATATGGGGTTTTTTTTATTATTAATTTTCCTTAAACTTGGTCACCCTAACATCAGTGACATGGTATTTCTTGTGGTCTGGTTCACTCACAATATATTTTTAAAATTAAAAGGTTATGGCTTTCTTATGTTCATTTATGTTGTTTCCTATATTTTTCTATTAAATAAGTGAATAAAATAAAAATTCTATAAAATTTAAATTTTACTATAAAAACCTGACTTTTTTGTTTGTATATTTTCGTGGGCAATAAAATTCCTCACCAAAGTAGTAGAAATTAACGACAGATTTTGCTTGAATCAGAACAAGGGGTGGCATAGTCAACATCAATTTTTTTAAAAAGTTTTACTTAAATTGTTATATAAAATTATTTTTGCTACTCCTCTCCTATCTCAAAAAATATAAAAAAAATTGTTTTATTAATCTAATTATTCTGTTTTCTCATATACATTATTCTTATACTTAAGACAATATTATATATATATATATATATATATATATATATATATATATATATATATATATATATAAACATTAAATTTTTTACATGTCTTAAACTCATGAAATTTTAATTTTTTTTATTAAGTATTATCTTTTTGTTGTCCCCCTTTAAATAAAAATGTTGCCATGTTATTTTAATTGACTATAGTGGGTTTAGAACTAAAATATTAGGGGTTGTGTGATGGTGTGAGACATATCTGATATATGTTTTTTTTTTCCTTCTGAAATAATTAAGGTATTCTAATAATTAAAAGTTATGAGATTAATTTTTGAGAAGTGAAGTAAGTTTTATCACTTTCAATAAAAAAAAATTCATACGCAAGGAATTCAACTTTGTTGGTGATTTATGTTATTTTAAATTTTCTTTAAATTGGAGTCAAATTCTCGAAAGGGGTGATTTCATGTAAATGACGTAACTATACGTGTTGAATTTTGAATTCCCTTTGACATTATGATAGGTCTTAGATCTGGTCATGTTGCTCTTTTGGGACATTGAGCGCCTTGGTCTTATTCTTTACTATTAGATTTGATCAATGCATGTGCGATGATGCATGAGAAAAATACGAAAAACCATACATTGAATAAAATAATTTTCATTTTTATACATTAGAAACTTTTTTCAAATCTTCTGCTAGGTATGAGAAAACTGATGATTGGATAAGCTCAGGATCAAAGTCATTTTGTTCCAACTATGGTTAAATGAATTGCTATATTTTAACAACACCCTTCTAGTTATTGAAAAACTTGTACAAACGGTATAATTTTATTGTTATATATGATTTACTTGCATAAAATAAACACAACTGAAAATAAAAAGAAATATTTGTCTTTATTTATTCATTTTCAAATATTATTTTCTAAATTTGATCAATCTCAATTTATGTTATTAATACAATTTTTGTAATATTTATATATTTGAATTTTGTAAATTTGAGTTTTAACGTAATATATTAAATAAATGTACTATATTGATAATTATTTATTTAAATATAAAAAAACCAGTAATTGCTGGTACGTGAGCTTGAAATTCTGAACATAAAATTCAATATGTCATTGTCATGTGAGCAACTGTTTTTTTTTTTCATTGGCAAAAAGTAATTGTTAATTTGTGAGTGAGTGAGAGGGATTTTATTTCTCCCTTACATATCTTTACATCTTTACGTTGATAACTTTACATAATTTAACCCAATGTGACATTGTGGATTTTAGTAGAAATTAAACTTTGCATGTAAAATTGTACTACTGTAGACAATAACAGCTTCCCAACCCACACGTGGCGCAGATAAGCTGTCACGGAGTATTATTAAAATGCTTCTGCTGCAAAGCCAACATTGCTATTATTCAAATGAAGTAACTTGACCCATATGCCAGCAATGAATTCAGTGCCAGTGCATTCACTTCCAAAATCGGACACCCCAATTGCTTCATGTTATGTAAACCCTACGTCATAATGTTACTTCTCCTGTAAACAATGCATATCATGTGTATAGAAAAATGATTTAGTGTCAAGGATATATATGTATAATAAATATTGCTACTGTTCAGAATATAATGAATCTTTCTATTTTTACTTTTTAAAGAATACTATAATTTTATATTCTCTTTCTATATTATTAAATTTGCATGCAATGACATAAAAAATTATATAATTTAAACAAATAATTTAAACATCATTTATATGATTATTTTTCTTGATTGGATCTTACGAATTTTTTTTTTGAACATGTTGACTAAAGAATCAATAAATTAAATAATTTCACTAAAAGTCAAGGTATAATTATATTAATAATATCAAACATTATATTTTCTAATAATTTTAGTTTTGTTTTGTTAATAAATTCTTTAAGAATACCAACATTAATTTAAGTGAAATCAGATTTGATTTCTCATAAGGTATCATGTCTTTGAGAAAAAAAAGTAATTAAAGATGGTTAATCAAATTTATTGACAAATATCATTCATCAACAAAACTGATAAAATACAATATGATTAACATAGAAAATATTTAACAACATATATTAACAACCTTTCTTCTATATACGAAAGAAAAGGTTTTGACCCTTTGACAAACACTGTCCAACAAAAGTTATTTTGATATTAGCTACCTCACCTATTTGATTTTGATTAAGAGGCCATTACTAAAACTAGTGTGCGGCAAGATCAAGATCCAACTACTGTGATGCCAACCACAAGATTAGCATAAATACTAGGTTGAATAAATGAGGGGAATTTATTTGGCTACCGATTTTTTAATGGTCTCCACAAATTGATAGTTCCATTTTTCAAATATTAGTTCGTTGCTGATTAGTGATTAGTAACCGGTTGCAAATTGGAAACCGCGATTTTGTCTTATAAGCTACACAATATAACATACCACTCTCAAACGATGATGTGATGAGAAGAGCCCAATTTATGGTCTAAGACAGTCTTATTTAAGCCATTGACTGTGAAATTGGAGAAGCACCAGAAATATGGATCCGAGAGCATCTTCTCTGAGAGCTAATTGACTGTTAGGCCCAGCTTCGCTTTCATGGAATGATTCCTACTTGTTATGTTTTGTTTTCCACCAAAAAGAAAAGAAAAACTACTTTTACATTATTCGGATGACAAAATTAGGAAATAAGTAAGAAAAAGTTAACCATAATATCCAAATTTTTGTTCTACATTCTAGTTTTGTTGAAAATGCTTCATACTTTCATCTAAAAAAAAAAAGAAAATCCTTCTTCTTGCATCTTGTTGGCTGTTTTATTTTGGTTCAGACAAAAAACTATTGGCTCAAAATGATGGAAGAGGAAGTCCCATCAGAGGAGTCTTTCTTGGGGGCCTATGGAAGTTGAAAGAGTCCATGACAAAAAGGGAAGAAACACGTTAATTTTGTAGACATGGAATATTTGAATTTTATCCCATGAATCTTAAGAAAAAAAGAATTTGATCTGGATTGAAATTTAGCGAAAGCAAAAATGTTATGAATGATATCAAATCGTGTATTAATGAAAGTATCATATTATTGATTTTATGGTCAAAATGCTAATAACAAAAAGGAGTCAATTAAATCAAAAAGTAGTTGAGCTGGATTGAGATAGGCTCTACCCTAATATTAATCAAGTTAACAATATTTTAAACAATACGATCCAGTGTCATAGGAAAAGCCCAATCCAATATGAAAAATACTCATTGGATCTATTAAACAAAGAAAGACTTAAATAAATTCGAATCAAATCCTCAGCATATTGTTGAGCCTCAAACATTCAGCTAACTAACTAAATGAGAGTGTAATCACTCTACTTTCACTAACAGATGGAACAAGCCGAGACCAGTAAGAAGCCAATAATCCATTACAAACAAAAGGAAGTTGAGTACGTGTTTAGTTTAGCCTTACGAAATTAATTCTGAATTTATAATTAATTTTAAATATATTTTTATATGTTTGATTTTTTATGGAAAAGAATTAAAATTGATTTTGGGTCTATAATTGATTCCGGATAACATCCAAACATAAATCGCATTACTTTAAAATTAACTTTAACCACAATCAATTTTATCAACTTTTATCCAAACGCACGCTGAATACATGTTTAGTTTAGTGTTAGAAAATTAATTCTAAATTCATAATTAATTTTGAATATATTTCTATATATTTGATTTCTCAATGAAAAATAATTCAAAATTGATTTTGGATTTAAAATTGATTCTGGACTAAAGTAATTTTAAAAGAACTTCTACATTGAATCCAAAATTTTATATTTAATTTTACTCATAACTTGATTTTATAATAAAACATCCAAACATAAATCATATTACTTCAAAATCAATTTTAACCACGATAAATTTTACCAACCCTCATCCAAACACACGGTGAATTGGGTAAAATATGGTTGCACATACTAATTTAAAGGATTACATTTATACCTACCCAACTATTACATGCCAGCATACTAACTTCCGGTGCATATAACTTTACTGGACAGTTTATACAATAAAATAAAATATACATAATGGTTAAGAATGTTACATAGGTGGAAAATACTTCCTTCCAAGCCAGATATCACTCTTCTAGTCTTCTGTGGTGTTAAATACTGGAGCTAGTCACGGTTATTCACACGCCATGAAACAATACAAACATGTATGATGCCTATGTTATGTATACCACTGCCCGTATGTTCATATACATTGCCGAACCACTATCTAACAATTGGGTCAAGAGCCTCTGATAAACCATGACATCAAGTGGGGGACTCGGCCAGAAGAAGAGTATGCCACCAACCACAAGCAACATTTTTGGGTACACAACCTTCAATGATGACTTCAGAAGGAATGTTTCGGTCAATTACGTCACCGAGGCCCAGCTGCAACGCCCAGAAATCACAACTTAGAAGAGATGATTCCACGACAATGTTACTAATACCCAACACTACTCCTAACTTAAAATAAATGTGGTCAGATAGAAAATTCCAATAGTGTTCGCAGTTTAAAAGATGAAATAAAAAGATATTTGTATAACGGTAGTGTGATATAATCACCTGTCCATATTTGTTCCATCCCCAGCAGAAAACTTTTCCACCCTCTTGAAGAACAGAAACAAAAGAAAGAAAACTAATTAGAATCTATAAAAATTAGACATGCCAATTTACATACATGTTTTTAATTGCCAATAAAATAAAAAAAATTCAACAACACTTATTCACAAGACCTTGATAACTATTGCAAAAGTAAAAACAGTAATGTACTATATGAATTTAAAGTTTTGCCAGCAATCTTATTCGGCATGATATTTAACTAATTCATGATAAACCCTCTCCAAGGATTTTTCAGTTTTACTAGCACCATTGTCATTAAATGACTTCAATAATGGAAGCCTAACTTGACTAGGCAGCTATGAAAATGACATAAGCAGGTGTATAGTGTTTATAGGATGGTATACCTGTTACTAAAGCAGTGTGGCGAGCACCGCAAGATATATTCTTTGCACGCAAATTATCCAAACTCGGAGAATCCAGTAGTCTTGGTAGAGTCTGCTTAAAAATTGAAGTTAACAATTAAAAAACTGAAATTACAGATTGCCTCTTATAGAATTGTCAATACCACATGCTTAACAGGTCTTTCAGTGACATCAATATTTATGATGAATGCACAATCACAGTACACTGGTGATTGATATAATCTAGTAATTATGTTTTGTTTTAGCGACAAACTGAGTAGTGAATCTATGGGATGACACTAATTACAGCATACCTCAGCTTGATCAGCACCAGTTCCCAACTGCCCAAACTGATTCTCACCAAATGCATACACATCACCATCAGCAGATGTACAGACTGTATGCCACAGTCCTGCAGCAACTCTCTCTATGTGGATACCCAATATGGAAGATACACAAGTTGGGCTTAGTTCATCATCGGTAATTCCTTGCCCACACTTGATAAAAAACAAGATGACATAAATAAAGTATAGTGAACAACACCATGCATTGACCAACAGGTGACAAGAAATATGAAATATTGTAAAGGAATAGAATAGATAATCCCTTGTTAGAGTGAACCACATCTTCAACATCTACATTGCTTTTGTCCACCATATTCTACTTTACCTTCAGATTGATCCTTAAGAATGGTTAGGGGATGACAGTATCCAAGCAGTTCTGTAGATGAATATATTTCAACCAAGTATAGTATAATTTAGTTCGGTTCACGTGTACGATAAATACTTCCACAATCTCAGGCAAGTGAAAGCAAAATTTTAATCAGGTACGAGTTGCACTTCACATTTTTCACAGTACCAAGGAAGTATTAGATTGAAAAATAAACAACAGGATGTTGGTGACATGACATGCAAAGTGAAGTAATTCTGAGCATGGTGTGCTCCTCATTATCAAGGGTCACCCTATTATCTGATAACATCTGAATGATAAAAGGACTGGAAAAAAAAAGTAAAACTAATTTCTCATGAAAATAAATTCAACGCCAAATTGGAGCTGGACAAGAGAGGGTTTAAGTTCAGTGGCTTACAAGAATACTGCATCAGAATGGGATTTTCTAATATTAGGATTTAGGAACCATGCGAGCAAACTACAGGGTTGCAAACATCAGAAGATTTTATTTACAATAGATACTGACAAAAATTGCTAAAATGGAAAAGCTCTGGAAGTTTGATCTGTTATAACATACCCAATACATCAAAAGTCTTTTCTACAGAGCCATGAAAAAAAAAATTGGGAATATGCAGGTGACAGTATATAATTACTAATTCAGCAAGTTTCATTGCCAAATAGAATATGAACTTGCAGTAGTACAAAATAATATTCTAGTTCACTTTAAATTTTACCTGTCCATAGAGTCCCCAACCAAAAGTAAGCAAGGCTCCAGCATCTGTCAGCTCAACAGATAGATATTCCAATATTAGCACATATGAATTTACCAAAGATAACATATAAGAGATTTTGGAAACAAAATAAGCTAACTAAGCAAGTTTCTATGATACTGATAGTATAAATTAACTCCTAATCTAGTATCCAACACAACAGTATTTATAGATAATTATTTTCACAAGTCTATGGATATTTTGTTAAGATATTATTTCTCCTTCTTGTCAAATCATACAATTCCTGGCCAGTCCATTCCATCCATTAAGAAACTAGGTTTCTCCTTCTAAACAGTAAACACCACTAAGCACAACATTTAACACCAGGTAGGTAAATTACAACATTATAAACAAAGCATATGGATGTTTTCATTTTAGGTTCTTTAAAGTAACTAAAATGCAGTCCAGTTGAGTTGCTGAATAGACCGACACATATGTACCTGTAATTACTGCACTATGTCGACCTCCGCAAGCAATTCTCTTTATATAACTTCCAGGAACTCTAAAAGTTTGTCCCTCTGAATCCATGTTTCCTCGAGCCAGTGTAGCAGATCTATCTTTACTATAATAAGAGGAATCAATACAAGGAACAAGATGAGGAGTGGAAACCATGCGTATTCTGGAACCCAAACCAAGCTGCCCTTCACCTCCATAGCCCCAAGCCCACACCAGTCCTGTATCTGAAACTCTCAGAAAACTAGAATCAATGATAAGTCTTAGACATCATAGTTGATGCTTCAACCAAACCACGCTACACAATGGGAAGAGTAACATACATAAAATCTTAGATTTATGTGTAAAAATACTCCATAAAAAGGTCCTGTACCTGATAACGCTAGCGTATGACGTCCACCAGCAGCAACACTAGCTATCCTTATCCCTGGATTTAGTGTGACTAGACACGGGAATGCTGTCAGACTATCATCACTGGATGACGAGCTTTCAGCTGTTTGCTTTGCTGAAGACACTCTCCTTCGCTTTGTACTTTCTTCTCCACTGTTACTGGAGGCAGTACCTCCAGTAGATCTTGAGCCTTGAGAACGAGGGCTCACTATTGCAAAACAACTCCAAATCAGTCACCAAGAACAAGGGCTCATGGTCCCCCCCAGGGAGGGATCATTGGAGGAAGTACATCCAGGTGGGGAATGAGGGTTCATCATAGAGGGTAAAACCATAAAACCTTTTTTCTTCTTTCTTTTCAGATTCCAAAGATTCTATCATATATCCCCCACTCCTTTTTTGGTGCACCTTGGCATGCTTAGACCTCTCCTTGGGAGGGACGGCTAGCTGTACATAAACGGTCATCATAAAGAGGTCAAACATACCTTGCTCTGTGGACACTTGACTATGCCTTCCTGGCACATCTTTCTCAAGACTTACCCCTGTTGATGGTTCACCAAATACCCTCCCAGAGGGAATACATTCTTTCCATCCCCATGTATAAACTGCTCCATGTTCTGCTAAGGAAAAACAAAACATATTTATAGATTGATACTCAAAAGAAAACTTTGCTTAATGGAAAAGACATAAAACTCTTTCCCAATAGGATGATATTGTTGAATTTATTTTTGACGTTACTTTCTAAAGCAATATGAAAAGGCCATTTAGAAAATCAAAACTAGAGGTTCTATTTTAGTTTAGGCCTTCTCCTTTTAGTCTCCATCTCGTTTCTTCTTCATCTTCATTTTCTCTCAGGGAGGCATGGTAAGGAAATCCACCTTACCTGTTACAGCAACACAATGAGCCCATCCTGCTGCAGCTTTTACAATAGAGGCTTCCGTTGGAAGAGGGAAAGGCTCTGGAGTTTCCTTTATAAATAAACAAGAAAAGTTAGTTTGTTGGCAAAGAAAAAAAGAGATAAAAAGAGAGAGAAAACTGGGTCATTCTATTCTATACATAGTTATGCATTACCCCATGCTTGCCAGAAGTCACATAGCTTTGGCCTAGATCATCTGTTGAGCCCCATGTGATGAGCTTCCCCGATTCTGATTAAGGACGTGCACGTGAGCAATGGTGAATGCTTTATACAAATAAAATGGTAAAAGAAAACAAGCGAATAGAGAGATAAAGGAACCAAATACGTACACACGAGCATTGAAAGAAAAAACATGGCCTTAACCCCAAATACACCCAATTAAATTATTTAGAACAACATCAACACAAGGAAGTATTACAATGCATTCCATAAGAATGAGGAGCAAGAGATTGGCAAAAAGTAGTCTCAAAGTGAGACAGTAGTGAAAACCTTACAAAATTCCAAACAACCTGTCAAACTTATCTACTTGGATTTGAGTATTTAACCAACCTAACAAAATACGACCCCATCAAAGTTCAAAAGCAATACTTTATTTAATCAAATTCAAATTATAAAAAAAAATACAAAAATCACTGTTCAGTCAGACACAACTTAAGAGAAAGAGCCCCCTACAAAAACTTGGGTAAAATGTTATTTAGATACTTCAATTTCGGTCAAAATTGGTTTTAATCCCAATATATAAACTTCATCTTTCTTTATAACTTAGAATAGTTGGATGAGAGATGAAATTCACTAATTATCAATAATACGAACACCAAAATTATTACTTTTAAAATATAGGAAGTAAGACCAATTTTGACCGAAAACTGATACAGAAAAAAAATAAAAACTCCAATGAGAATAAAATCAGAGAATGAAGCTGAAGCTGCTGAACTGAGTTGATTTTCTGCTTCACCCTTCCATCAACAGAGCTCAACAACTTGCCCTAAACCTGCTTAATTTTCAAATCCAAACCATTTTTGAAGAAACAAAAGGGACCAACCAGACCACATGGAAAACAAAGCCTCCAATTCTTTTTTTTTTTTTTAAAAAAAAAAGAGCAAAGGAACAGTGACACACCAGATATAGCAATAGCGAATCCACAGCCACCGCCGCAAACATCATTCCAAGAGTAATCACACGGCGGAACCCTAACGGCAACCGGCGTCAAGAGGGGCGTCCTCTGCGGCAGAGCTCCGGGAAGGTAGCCCCACATGTAAAGCACTGTCTGCAATGCCCCTTCCTCGCTTCCCCCACCATTATTGATGGCCATTCCCACTTCCAATTCCAAAGGTCAACAACACAACACAAACACTGTCACACACTTTTTATTTTCTGGCCGTTTCTTCTCGTTGAAGAGAGAGAAAGAGGAGCTTTTGTTTGTGTCTGCCTTTGTTACTTCGGAGTTTGGAGTGGCCAACACATAAAACGAACGAATCATTTTCAGCGGAAGGAGGGTGCCACGTCGGATGCCCACGTGGTTGCTCTTCCACGTGGCGTCGTGCTGCCCGCTAGATTCCTCCGCCATTTCTAGCCACGAGTTCCCGCCGAAGTTTCTGAAAGGGCACGCGCGTTCTGTGATACCGTGTTCACTCATTTTGTCGCCACGTGTTTGATGTAAGTAAAATCTCCAATCATGTGTCGCCACGTGGCATTTTGGAGACCCGTAATGGAAAACACATCATCATTTACCTAGTGAAAAAAATTATTTGATGAAATGCTGAACTTTATAATGATGTTTGTAAGAGTTGTCATGCATGAATACATAAAATTATTTGGAATAGAGTTATATTATAGGCAAGTAAATTAATGACTTAATGTCAATTTTCATCTTTCGTAATTATTTTATTTTGGTTTATTAAATTTTAAACGTTTAATTTTAATTATTTATGTTTCTGAAATTTTATTTTAATTCATTTTTGTGTTTTTCATCAACAAATTTATTACTTAATTAAGTTTTAAATTTTAAAATAATTAATTTAATATCTTTGAGAACCCAGGAATCTCTTTGAGAACCCAACCCCAAAGAAGCCTGCTTATGCAACGTATCTCTTAAACTTAAACCCCCAAAGAAAAACCCTCTCCCCAAGAAGCAAAAGAACACCCACTAATCCAATCGTTTATCGGATTATATTGATCGATACAATAACTATGAACATTCAAATCAAGTTAATTTAATTATTTTAAACTGATTTGGTTAATTGATTTTTATACTTAACATTCCAACCAATTGAAATATTATAATTAAATAATTTTTTTACATGCATTAACATATAATTAAAATTTTATATAAAATAGACGACAAATGAAGATAAAAATTGAAAAAATATAATGATATATTTTTGTCTTAACGCGATGATCAAAACCAACCCGATTCAATCTTTATTAGATTGCTATGGTTCAGATTAACTCTAAGAAAAACTTATACCAAACCAATTCAATTAAACATGACTAGTTTGAGTTTGATTTTACCTTAGACTTAAATCAATCTAACTCATGAACACCCAATACACTTTCAAACTCCCCACTTTCTCAATTAACACACTTTTTTTTTTTTATTCTCTCTTCTCTCATTATCTCCATAAATAACTTATGAGCTAATTAAATGTTCCTTTATAAAAAATATTATTAATTGGTGCGACTTTTATTTGTAGTTAGTTTTTTTTTGTGTTTTCCATACTTGTAACAAGAAAAAAATAATTATTTGTAGGGATTAAAATTCTAGTTACTTAATAATTTTATCAAATATTAAAAAAATTAAAAAATCTATTTAAAAAAATTCGTACCCAAAATGATGCTATTTGTGAGATTAATTATTGTTACTTCTTTTTTTTGTCTTTGATTAGATATCTGTTGGATAGCATTTATTTACTCAGTTTCAAATATATTGTTCTGTATATTTATTTTAGTTTTAAAAAACGAATAATAACAATCAGTTTAAAAAATTTATAAATGATATTCTTTTTCTTAATTGCCACTTTTTCATTGAATCACTATTTAGTTACGGACAAAAAGATTTCTCATTTGATTCTCACGTATTAATGCACCAAAACAAATTATTCCCATGTGTTTTTGGTATATATAGCAAACATTATCACACAAATATTATGACGCATGGTTTCTTCAAGAAAAAATTTAAAGAAAAAACAGAGAATATGCATTTTCTATTAAGCCAGATTGCGTTTTCTTCTTGTCCTTTTCTCCTTCCTTTTGCATGTTGAGCTACTTTCAGCCTGTGCCTTCATGAACTTTCTCTTTTCTCCCCCATTTTTTCTTTATTACTGTGCTCCTGCTCCTTAGTTAGTTCTGTGTGTACACAGTGCCAATAGTGACCACAATTCAGAAATCTGATTTATTTTTTGGAGGGTATCCTCCAAAACTCTCTGTTACCAAGATTTTGTGAGAGATACCTTAAGATGATTTTTTGTAGCACAGCACAGTTAAGAATCACTCATGAAGGTGTCATATATGTGCACACGAGTACAAAACATATACGCATTAATTTTGTATATATAACAGTTTTGACGTTGGTTACACCCACGCTCTCTCTTTGGCCACGAATAAGATTCAGTTAGACAGTTACACAATCATTTTGTGTCGTTGTTAAAGGTTTTAATCACAGACCACAACCACAAATAAGAAATAACATTTTGTTGCATAACGATGAAATGCCCACACAAACTTTTTAATAAAAAAACCAGTCTGATTAGTTGGCTTGACAGGGATCTTCAAGTTCTACAGCCTTCTTGATTTTGAATTATTGCGCATCATTTAATTTATGATGCTTTATGGACCTCTTTTGTTAGATTGTGATATGTTCTTTGTGTGATTTTTTATATTCCCACTCATGAAAAAACCTTTTAATAAAAAAGTTTACTATCTGAAATAAAATTACAAGTATGATTTACTCACTATCTAAAATTAAAAAGTTGTCTATCTTAAGTATCCTATTCAAGAGTTTAAAATAATAATAAATAAATTTTTTAAAAAAATTTAAGTTTCAGTCACTAAATATGATAGTGACCTATAAACAAGGTCATTTAAACCACAATTAATAACTGATTTTGCAACCAAATTTATAAATTAGTTGCTACAATTGATATTTTAGCACCCAAAAACATCAATCACTAAATTGGCCTTTATTGATCATTAGTGTTGTAATGAGATTTCCTTTGATAAAGAAGAACTAAAGAAATATAAATGAGGTGAAAATTTATTGTTGAATTCCTACAAATTCTTTCTCTCAAGTCTTTGTATTTTTTTTTAAAAATCAGCAAAAAGAAACTTCATTAAGAGGAAATAGGTTACCAGGAATACTCATCCCTTACAAACCATGGAAACAGTCAAAGGTTTTATAAGCTAATACCTCCTCTTGCTTAACTGTATAAACATCTTGCAAGCTATGTTCATACTTATTATACTATATTTACACTCCATATCCTGACAGAATTTTGTACATTGTATTTCCTATCATAATTGGTAACCAATAGTTATATCCCTAACTAGCTATTCTCTGTACCTAGTTGGTTTCCTATCTTCATGCATTGGTATGCTCTTAGCAATTGACCCTTCTTGCTCAATTTGTTGCCCATCCCAAATATTGTCACGTTGTTATGTCAACATTTTGGTAGATGTTCATATTTTATTAGTTGCAAAATGTAATTGGCAATGTTATTAAAATCAAATTAGGCATTGACTCAATCAAGATATCAAGACAATGGGTCATTGGTCGATAATAACATAGCTTCTGACTTAGTGGGTATGCGTTTTAATTATTTTCAACAACTTATCTTTATAAAAACATCCTACAACTTCCTTTCCACCTCCATACTCATAAGCTACTTTCATAAATTTAATCAAAGAAACTCTTTTAAATACTTCATAATTCTCAAACTTGTGCTTCAACTACTTATTTCAACCCGGTACATGAATGTAGTATGCTATTTTTCATTTGCTCTTCAAGTGTTGTCACTTTCTAAAATCTATTTTGCCATTAATATGTATCTTCCATTACTTTCAATCATTTATTTCTCAAATGACTTTCCATATCTTCATAGAAATCATTTCTAACTTTTGGCATATTCTTTCGCGTGCTTCCAATGCAAATTTGGTCTGTTCTACCATATCACCTCACTACCTGATTATACTTAACATGGACATGTGTCCCACAAAAGTAGAACAACAATGGAAAGATCCCAAAATTCTCATGTAGTATTATTACTTGTTAGATCTCTATAACTATATTATTAAAAACTTAAATTTAATTCAGGTTTCCAAGTACATGAATATTATGTATAAGTTCGGTAGTTGGGAAAGCTCGTTGTCAGTAACTAACTTATTTCACTGTCACAAGATTATATTTTTCATATTTTCAAAAAACTTTTTTTTTTTTGCTTAAAACTGGTAAAGTCACCAATTGGGCTCTGACAGCTGTCCCTGTCAAGACTCAACCTACAGGCCCAGCCCAATAAAAACTAATGCAGACATGTAGCCTCTAAAGATACATGACTTGTGTAGGTTAGAAATAAAAAGGACAAAAATAAATGAGAAATAGAGTATAAAAGATATGTTTAAATGAATTAAAAATAAGAAGAAGTAAAAAAAATTTCTCTTCGTTTGTTTGAACGATTCGAAGAGAAAATAAAATAAATAATAAATTATATCAAAATATTTTGTTAAATAAAAAATAAACATTTTTTCCCACAAAATATATTTATTATTTTTAATTTTAATGTTATTTTTGTGGGGTTACCATGATCGTGTCTCGACAAGTCTCACTAATAGTAAAAAAAAGACCGGGCCTCACAATTTAGATAAGGAAGCCTGTGGTTAAGATTGTTTTGGTAATAATTAGCTGCAGTCAGATCCATGACAAGGCGGTGGGTAATTGCTTCAACGTCGTTTATCAAGAATAATCTCGTGAAGTCGCATTCAGTCATGGCCCCTTTACACGTGATTTCACGTTTGAACTTTGGGCCTTGACAACAACGGTGGTACCATTAGAAAAAGCATGGTAACAGTGAAGCATCATATTAGGGCCCATTAAGTTTGAACTATTGGATGTTTCCCTTGACAATCATTGGACAGCCAATTTTAGGATGAGCGATCGTGCATTTTCATCTAATTATAAACCACTGTAAGTAGTCAGTTAATTCATTTTTATAGTAATTTTTCATTGGTTGTAGTGTAAAAATTTAAATTAGAGATGCATGAACATTAAACCTAAACTATTTCACCAAAATCATACATACTGAATATACGTGACAATGATAGAACAGAATGAAAACAAAAATCATGGTAGGAATAAGTGAAAAACTCCATATGAAAGAAAAACAACTTGTTGTTCATAAAATGAAAACACTTAAATTTTGCAATTGGCTTTCATAAAATTTAGCATTTCTATTTGTTAACAACTTGTTGTTCATAAAATGAAAGCCCAATAATCTCATAAAAGTACGATGAAAGTCCACTATGAATATTATATCACTAGCTAAACCAATCTCATAATTTTGAATAATTTTATCGCATTATAGAACAAGAAAATGAAAGTAGAAAATAAATAAGGACATAAAAGAAATGAAAGTGATAAATTGTTTGCTTACACTCCTATCACCTCCACTAGCAAACAATCTCCATTGAATCTGTGCATTGATGGCCAAGGAAAAATCTTTATTCCATCTTATCTGTAAAATAATTTTTTGTTTCCATACTATAATTACCTAACTAAATCACCACTGGTGAATATCAAATATAAATATGGAATGTTAAAATTTTCATATACTCTTTATGATCTTGCTAATATCGTAGAACTACTGTTGCTTCCATAAAAGCAAGATCAATTGTTGGATCCCACTGACCACAAATGTTTGCCTGATCAATGCAAAATCTTGTTCTTCTGAAGCAAAGTATGTTCTCTTATTTTCCCCAACTCAAAAAGTGAAAAACTTCTTGGAGTGTCAAAACTTGGAGCAGAGATGCCTATGAATACTCCAAAAGACAGCAGCAGTGCGACACCTGTTTTCATAAGAATCTCCTTTTCATTTCTATATGACATTTAATCTGGTGTAAACGCCAGAGGCTCATAAAATGATCTATATCCGAGCTTCATGCACAAAAGAATATAAACATCACTAGAAAAACAACTATGGTTCCCACTATACATTAATTTTGCTGTCTGATCACACTTACCTGATGAAACCAATCCAATAAACATGAATATTGAATAATTGAGCTGAGACAGCTGAGTGCCACTTGATCCAATATTCCTCACCTCGAAAACTTCCAATAAAACAATCTTTAGCTCCACACAACTCATAAAGCTATTCAACAACTTTTGGGACATACCCTTCCCTTTTGAGTTCCTCATAGAGCAAATCAATAATGTTACTTAGATCTATAGAGTCAAGGCATAAACCATCACCAGCGTGAAATTCATGCAAGTGATTCTCAACTTCAATCCAGCTACAACCAGGAGTTTTAGTAATACCCTTCTGTCTCATCAACAATCTCATCCTTGCTGAATCTTCCCACATGTTCAGATTTGCATATATTTTTGATGAGATAATATAATTCCCAGAATTTGAAGGATCCACCTCCAGAATCATCCGTATAACCCGTTCACCTATATCTACATTTTTTTTACTTCGACAGGCACCAAGCAGAGCACCTAATGTAACCTTGTCTGGTTTTTCGGGCATTTTCTCAATTAGATCCCAGGCCTCGTATAAATGACCAGCACGAGCCAAAAGATCAACCATACAAGAGTAGTGCTCAATTTTTGGTACCAATCCAAACAATGTGCTCATCATATCAAACAATCTATAGCCCTCATTAACAAGGCCTGCATGCACACAAGCAGAAAGCAACCCTACAAATGTTATATCATTAGGACGGGCACCTCCACCCTCATCTGACATGCACTGAAATAGTGATAGCGCCTCCTTGGCTTTTCCATGAGAAGCAAGTGCTGAGATCATTGCATTCCAAGAAGCTTCATTTTTTTGGGGCATTTCTTTGAAAACTCTCTGTGCACTGGCCAAACTCCCACACTTAGCATACATATCAATTAACGCAGTAGCCACAAAAATATCATGCTGAAATCCTCGTTGCGATGCATATTCATCAATCTGTTTCCCCAAATCCAGAGCGCCAATGGTGGCACATGCAGAGAGCACTGCAGTCAAGGTAATTTTATTTTCAGTAACACAGTCCTCCTTCATAGCATGGAATAAAGAGATTGCTTCATCCGCCATTCCATTCTGAGCATATCTGTCAAGATGTGAAAATCACAGGATAAATTAAAAATAAAAATAAATTGAGTTTGCAGGAAAACCAAGACAGATCCATGGATACAACCCGTGACGTGGAAACAGCATAATATGGACATGGATAGAATTTATCTAATAATTGTATTATTCACGGAAGTTCTGGTATTAAACTTTGAAAATCAAAGTATAAAACAAGTAAAATGAACCTAGGGTCATTCAAATTGTCCATGCCTCCATGAAGTATTTGACATGACACAGGTACTATTTTGAAGTGTCTCTGCCTGCACTTCTTTGACATGCACAAAGCATACTCAAACCCACTATCTAACCCTACATGCACATCCATACATATATGATAATGCTCATACAAGCCATACAAGACATGGATAAATTTCTCCGTAAAATAGTTTAATTCAGCTTTTGGATAAGCAAAATGGGAGAACTTCTATAAATTAGCTTATGCATAAGCTAAGTTTAGTTCATTGGAGAAGCTTATTTCGTTTTTCTTTCTTATTTTCTTCTCCCAAATGCCTAAGGAGAAGTTTTATCTAAACAGATTAATCTCTGGTAAGAGTTAGTTTGAACAACATACTGACTCACCCTGATATAACAGCATTCCACGTGATGACATCTCTTGCAGCCATGCCATCAAAGATCCTTCTAGCGGACCCCAAATCCCCGCATTTAGCATACATACTAATCAGAGCAGAACCAATATACGAGTTAAGAGTCATGCCACGTTCCACAACAAACCCCTCCACCCACCTCCCCAACTCCAAGTCCCCCAACTCACCGCAAGCCCCGAGCACACTCACCAGGCTCATCTCATCCGGCTCAAACCCATCCCTCCTCCCCATCTCCCCAAACACCTCCACGGCCTCCCTGGCGCAGCCCGCCTTCGCGTACCCGGCGATCATGGAGTTCCACGACACCAAGTCCCTGCGGGGAATTTCATCGAACACCTTGCGCGCGAACGCGACGCGGCCGCAGCGTGAGTACATGGTAATGAGGGAGTGGGTGGTGTGGGGGTCGGAGTGGAGGGCGAGCTTGAAGACGAGGGAGTGGGCGGCGCGGGCGGGGGAGAGGACGGCGAGGTTGGCGCAGGAGAGGAAGAAGAAGGGGAAGGTGAAGTTGTTTGGGGAGAGGGAGAGGGACATCATGCGGTGGAAGAGGGTGAGGGCGAGAGGGTAGTGGTGCCAGGTGGTGGTGAGGGCGCGGATCATGATGTTGAAGGCGTAGTCGTTGGGGTGGGGAGCGATGTGGGAGAAGAGAAGGGACGCATAGGTGAAGTTTTTGAGGTGTATGGCCTTGGAGAGAAGGTGGTTGTTGGGGCTGTGGATGGAGGACTTCACCACCATTTGGGCGTGAACCTGTTGGAGCGTCTTGCTTGATGAACATTGCTTCGCTAAGAAAACTAGACACTTGCACTTGCCGCCAACTGCTACATTTTCAAATGCCAGCTGCCGCCCGCCAACCATCCTCCGCTACCTCACTCCGTTATGTCAGTTACCACACTATTACTATGAGAAATATTTCTCACCTATTAGACCATGAGATACTAATTAGACACATTTTGTGAAAGCAAAAATATACCTATGATCAAAAAAGAGGATTAGAAAGAAATGAATGTTCAAATATCATTCTTCATATTAAAATCAAATAACATTATATTGAATCAAAGATCAAATAATTATCTTTATCTATCATTTATAATGATCATTGTTGTGCTTTCTTATAGAGTGTTCAAAATCAAACTAAATTATTTGTAAACCGTTTAATTGATTCAAAAAAATTAAAAATCATAAAAATAAGAAATGACATATTTTTTTTGTAATTTTATTCAATTTTCAGATGTTATTATAAAAAATTAAACAGATAAGATATTATAATTATATTGATTTTTTATTGTGATAATTAATGATAAATGTTAAATAATTTATTACTTTACATTTGTTTTATAATCAAAATGTATATTTTATTTTCATAAGTTAAAAAGGATGTACTAAAATTGTTAAAAAAATAATGTTGAATATCAAATGATGCACAAATTACTATTATATTACAAAAAAATAGTTGGTAATATTTTTTATATAATTTTAAATAAAATTGAATATAATAATTTTTAATTAAAACATGTTAAAAAAATTAATAAAAATAAAATTCATTTTTAAAATTATATAGCATATATAATAATTATGTAATTTTAGTTGATATATTTAAATTATGATAATATACTAAAAATTAATAAAATCATGAAATCTAAGCGAAAAGATTGATTTGATTTAATTCAAATGTTATATTTTAATTGAATGAAACGTGTATATTTATTTTATTTAGTTTGAATGATTTTTTATCTAAAAATTGAATTAAATGACACCTCCAACACCCTTACATTCACATGAGTTTACTTACAATGAGTTTGTTTTACACAAATCACGTGTTTCAAAGCATGTTGAACGTAATTTATGTGAGAGGAAGTCTTGATATTGAATCGTGGAATCAAACACCATCTTACATTAGTGAGGGATGCAAGTTTATCCTTTCATTTAAAAAATCATAAATATTTTTTTTACAAAAAAATATAAAAAACCTTATATTTTTTGTTTTTATATATTTAAATCTACTGTTTTTTTATTGTTATAAGTTATTTCCGCTGACTCAGGTCCTGATTATGCTGATGAATAGATGAGTAGGGTATGATAATTTTCTTTGAGCATCAATAGCTTCTATGGTGAGATGAAACGGCTGTAATGAAAAATGAAAATGGCAGGTAAAGACGATTTATAAGTCTATGATTTAATAAAATAGTGTTTTTTAACATTATTTTCTGAGAAAAAAAGTTGTGCATTAATAATAAAAGAGAAAAAGAATTATGTATTGATAGTATAAATTAAATTGTTTTTATATTGTCAATATATAGACTTTAAATTCATAATAAAATAATTGTATATCATTATTCAATCATAAAATAACATATACGATAAGTTATTAATATTTATAATAATTATCTTAAAAGTGATTATTTGTAATCAAAAGAAAATATAAATTATCTTATAGTTACAAAGCATATCATTAAACTCTTATTTAATTTTATTGCTATTATTTTATAATATTTTAAATGAGATGACAATATCTCATAAGATGAATCTAATAACACGTAAAATAAATAAAGTTAAATACATATATTTTAATTAAATTTAACAATTTAAAATTAATTTTATCAAAATCAATACGGCTGAAGCATTAATTCCACCATATCATTTTGTTTATCAGCAATTCCACCATACCATACCCCTTTGTTCAATATCTATCTCCTTGAGACACACTAAGATTCTATTCCAGTTTTAATTTTAATACACATAAAAACAAATCAATTTGCAGACAGCTTTATTCTATATATTGTGAGCTATCAAAGTCGTATCAACCGCCCTTAAATTAATAAAGGCTTTATTCTTTGTGTCAAGTTTCTCTTGGTTGCATGCAAACACTTTCTAATGGAAAGTTATCTAGCTAGATAGGAAAAAACATAAGAGAATAATAAAATACAATGCCACTCAATTGGAATGATCGCTCCCATTTCCCTGCATTACCATTGATCCCCTCTATATAAGCTCGCGAGTAAGGCCTCATTTTGAACCACAAAAAATTGGACACTAATTGTTCATACAGAAATATGGATTTCCATAGCATAAACCATCTCTCCCCATTTGGTTTTAGAGTGTTTGCAAGAAGAGGCAGGGAGTGATTTGCAGCCAAGAATGACTTGCCGGAATGCATATATATGCATTAGGTACCAACATATATAGTTGTATTGTATAATTTCGGGCAAGTTGTTTTTGGCTACATTTATCTCTCTTCTTTTCTTGTAAAACTTCATAAATCCTTATTTTTTTTTTGGAGGACATATATATTCTTTATGATAAACAACATCAAGAAAGGTAAGCGATTATATAACTTATTGCTTTTCAGAATTGATAGAAAAATAATAATTGCTTGTTGTATGCAAGACATAAATGTTTAATGCGTGTTTGTCATAGTGTTGAAGTCAATGCAAAGCATAAGCAACACACGTTTTTTTGGCTTTTTTTTGTATCGGAATGTCAAATTTTACCATTGAATGCGGTTGCAACGTGTTTCCAAACACAGTGTCAATTTTTGTTTTTTATTTACTTATATCTTTCTCATGTGCTGGAGTATTTATAAGTTCTGATAAAAAAATGAATATTTATAAGTCAGGACAGTAAGATTCATTGATCCAATGATCCATCTCTAACTTCAATCTATATATATGAAATGTATATAAATAAACTAATACTTTTATTTATAGGGGTAGAGTTGTTGAAGAAGCATCCATGTTTACCACTGATATTTAGAGAGCAATATTTATTGTTTTCCTAAATGTATAGAAGAGCTCATAATCTCAGTGGAACAATCATAAGACAATGCTTGAAAAGGTATTGTCTAGCTAATGTAGTAGATGATTCTTTGCAATGAGTTGATGTACTCCTTGTATGACTTAACAATGGTTTCGTCCTCGCTAATAAAAAAAAAAAAGAATAATAGAATATATGTCTTTCCTTGTGATAATAATATACATTATCTTACTCGTGAAAAACTCAACTCACAAGAATGCCAACAAAATCAACACATCCACGTGATTTAAGGACCTATAAATCATTCATATTAATAACGAATTGAAGGATTGATGTACTTCATAATAGTTTATAAACACTTAATTTAATAAATTTAAATTAATAAACTTTACCGTAAAACTTATTAGAATAAATTAATAAATAAAGGTGCTAATAAGCAGCCGGATAATATATAGAAGGCATGGAGCACGAACACACTACTAATCTACTATAAGATTCCATGGTTAATGTGATGGTTAATTATAATTAAGGAGTTTGGACTTAATAAATATTTGGAGTATATGGCCGTAATCAAGAATAATTGACAAATGTAAATTAGGACTGGGTAGAAAATGACCCCAAAGGCGTCAATTTGTTCTTGGCGTGTATTGTCCTGATTATTGACGACGTCCATGCATATAAATGTTTAAACGTATAATGATTTGATTGATAAGCAATGTGAAATCAATTTATGATTTTCAAAGTCAATGATTATTTGTTCCACAGAATTAGTGGCCTGTCAACCCGTGTTTGGAACTTATTCGATTTTATGTCTTCTCAACCTTTTAATATAAAGTGAATATAATATCTTTTTCTTCGTTTTTTTACACATATTTCTACCTTATGATTTTGCTGCTGAAGTTTCTGGAAGGGGCCAATTGGGTAGCCACAACTCCTTGCGGCCTTGCCAAGCCCTGCCCTGCTTATGTTCATGCATGGAACCGTCAATATATATATGTTGGGGATGCGATAGAAGAGACGACAATTAATTGTTCCTTGTTAGAGATGCAGTGCATAATTAATCCCAAAATTAGACGACGCAACTTAATAATTTAAAAGAACATAAATTGTAATTAAACATTAATCTTTCTATGATTGGTCTGTACGAAGCACTGGTTGGAAGTATATATATATTTGATATGTCAATTATGTTTTTAATTAGGTGTATAGCAGAAACAGTGACTGACAGGTTTCATATAAAATCTCAGTAAGTTTTGGGTCATATTTTTTCTCACATAGGAATCAAACATAATTCATATATGATATTCAACCTGTATTAAATTCCATTGATGTTAGGTCTATATGATATAACTGTAGAACTTATATATAGGAGATGGCTGGGACATATGATAGGTGAATATGTAAATGAGCTGTGGTACACCTTGCAACTTCATTAGTATACTATCTTCTTTTGGTATCTTTGATGTTTTAGTTTTTTATTTTTTCTCAAAATACTTGATGTTTTAAGATTTCAAAATTTAATTAATGTATTTTTCTCAAATATACTTTTATTTAATATTATTCACCACAAATAATATAAGTATCAAAGATTAAGGTAATTTTTACGGAAAAGATCAATATATTAAATAAGAATATTTTGACTATAATATAACAATTTTTAATTTTATTAAATATTTCTTAGTAGAATAACCTTAACATAAAAAAAGGTGAATAAGGATAAAAAAGAAATTGAACTTGCAACGAAAAGTTACAATCATTATTGATAAGTAGGCGTCAATACATGAAATGGTCAATCATGATAATTGCATAAGTTCTCTCTTTCCAACAATAATATTCCGGTTGACATGCACACATTTTTTAGATACTATTCCCACGTAAAAGCAACCCAATCCTTCAATTCCACTGGTAAAGGAGTATCTTGTTCAAAGTTAGGCCTTGTAAAATATTTTATAATACTACATACACAACAAAAATTACTTTCCGTGAATGATATTTTGTCAAAAAAGTAATTATTCAAAATAATAGTAGATGATGTGAATAGCAAAAGAATGAGTGGGAATAATAGCCTTCATTAATATAATGTAGTTGACATGATGCATTGACCTTAATTTCTAATGAGATTGACCAAACAGGCAACAGTACAAACAGCACCTAGGCAAAGCCTTGAAAAATAGTGATAAATGACTTATTAAACAAGATATATAGAAATCTCTATATATTAAATATTATATTAATATTTTTTTTCTTATCATATCACTTTTAGTATTGACTAAACTTTTTTATTTCCTGCCAAATCTTAATTGTTCATGTGAATGGTCAGAATAGACGATAACATAACAAAAAAAAGTTCAATAATTAACTTTGTTATTACTTTAATAATATTGATTAATTTTATCTTTTTCTACATTTATATAAATTATTTACATATAATATTACACAATACTCAGCCAAAACAACATGAATACAATTTTATATACATAAATCATAATTATTTGTAATCATTAAATTTACTTAGAAATGCTTAAAAATTTCTATATCAATCTTTATGTAATTCAACAACTACAAGCTAGAATAAATTGCTAGTCTCATTACATGTTTCTTCTAATTAAGGATTCAATATTCATTATTTGTACCATGAAGGTTTGCAAGCTATAACCTTTGGTGGCATTTGTAATTCAATGCTTAACTTTTTTAGATCAAGTGCAATGCTTAATTGTTTATTGTCATTCATAACTTTTTCTTTTATTATTTCACTTAATTTCTTAGACACTTGCATGCAAGTACACTTGTCATGAGGTACTCAAACTGCTAAGTTAATGCATGAGAGATGGTACACCAACCCATTAATGTGATACCCCTCATCCCAATGGAACCTAAGATTAATTTATTAACTATCCGTCAGAGCATTGATTATATATATATATATATATATGTATAAGAATTACAGTTAATAATAAATAACAACTTGAAAAACTATGAAAAGCCCCCAAAAGAATAACAACAATGATAGGTTCTTTCATATGCCTCTACACTAACCAAGATACACAGATCAGGACATGCCCCAGGGGAAGCTTGATTGGCTCCTCAAGGAATATGGCTTGCCTACAGGTGATGATTTGGCCTACAAAAGAGAGTTTGCTATGGGTGCTTTTCTTTGACCTAAGTATTGAGTCAACTTGTTACGTATAATGCAATAATTAAGGTGTTTGAATGATTATATATAAATAGGAAATTTCAGTATAGTTTATATATGCTACTTTATTCAACTTGTAATGTATATTGTTATTTGTGATGTCTAAATTGGGTAGTTCAATAAGTATTTTCTCACTACTCCATCTTTTACACATAGATGATTTTTAACAAATACTCTGTTAAGTCTTTTTGGTACATTGAATACAGGAAGTTTATCATGCAAGTGAAGGGAACATTGCCTTCATAATAGAAAAAAAGTGTTAAGAACACTCTCAAATTCTTTTGGACATTCTTTTTTATTGGTTAGAATTTCATTTTTATAATTTTTTATGAATTTCTGCCAATAAAAATAAACATATCCAGAAAAGTATGTTAAAGAACATATTCTTAACATTTCTCACTAACCAACATGCTTAAATTAAAATATGTAAGAAAAAAAATATCAAAGCAAATAGCATGGAGAAGACTCCAATAATGGTAGGAACAATACCTTACAAATTATGTCATTATTCTCTAAGCAATAGTTTCAATGAAATCAATCATGAGTAAATAACACTTATTATTGGAATAACTTTCCATTTTCTTAACAAGAAACATTACGTACTCTTATAAGAAATGGAAGAAATTAGAGTTGAAAGAACCAATGAAACTATATGAACTACTAGGGAATTGGATTTTCTCGTGCAACTTACCTCTCCAGCAATGTTTTTAGTCCTTGTATATAATTACACGAATGAGAATAAAAGTTAAAAGACATGCCTAAAAGAAGACTCTTTATGAATGATGATCCTGATCCTCTCTCCGTCAAAGGGAAATGAAAAAACTATTATATACTTTTAAATATTTGTGCTACTTTCATATATATAGTAATAAATATTTAAATTATATAATTAAAATTTCTTATAAATAAATAATCTTAAATATATAATTAAAATTCATAATATATAATAGTGTTTTAGGTTATACATTTTATTTTATATGATTAAATTTCTATAAATAAATTGGAGAGAGCCGAAGAGGTAAGTCGTAGGAGAGGATCCAATCCCATTATTAGTACTCATTTATGCTATGACCACCAATAAGTCCAATAAATAAACTGAGTCCTAATCCAAGGAGATCAAACAATATATATATATATATATATATATATATATATATATATATTATATTTATGATAAATAATATTGTGACATAAGGCAATTAAGAAAATTATAGATGTCCATGTGTGCAAGAGTACATGTATGTATAATGATAGACCTGGATAATGATTGGTTTAAGATGGTTGAGAGATATTTTAATTTTATGGAGTTTGGCCTTCCTACCCTTTCAATATTTTTTAATTTTCAGTTGATGTTATTGTTTATCATTACACCCCGTGTTGCTACCTTGATGTCTAAAGTGAAGCATCCACCACAGTTGTCAATGTTGATGCCAAAAGCAAATGTTTTTATTGAGCATCTCTTATTTTTTTCATAAGAGATGGTGAAGGTTGCACTCTGATCACCAATGAATTTGTCTATGAACAGATATGGAAAACAAATATGATCTGTTTGATATTGACCCTTTACTATCAAACAGCTAAAATAAAGAAAGATTAACATAGGGAGAGATGTATAGTGGAATATATCAGGAAAACAAAAGACATTCCTCTTCATCGGCAACCCTAACCCAAGCAGTGCAAACTAACCTTTCTCTAAATAGCAACAACGAAATTCTGTACAACAACACCCTTCTATTCCTCACCAGACTGGCGATATCACCGAGAACATCTTTAACAACAACGACAACAACTTGCTCAACGGAGGGGTCAGTTTCTTGGTCACAAACACCAATCATCTCAGCAACGTTAGGATTTTTGTGGACACCTAGAAGGCAAAGCGACGATGTGCAAAGTCGTAGAAGATGCAGGCGTGGTGGTGGGAGATGTGCATGCCGCCGCCGAGGCTGAAGAGGTTGACGTCAACGTTGATGGTGGACTTCTTAGAGTCATGACCGAGGACGATGGAGTAGGTCTGCATGTAGTTCTCGAAGTCCTTGCTCAGGAGCTTTTCGAACACAACTTCCACGTTGCGGCTCGCTGCCACCACGGTTGACATCACCAGAGGATTGGTGTTAGAATTGAAATTGGCGAAAAGAGAGAGCAGAGGGTCTAGGTTGATCAGAGAAGAAAGGAGGTGAGTGTTGCTAAAAATGATAATAATTCTCACTTTTGTTTTGTTAAGTCTTTCTAACATAGAAAGTTAGTTGGTTAGTTAATAATGAATGTAATCAAGTTATTAGTGAGGAACCAAAATACAAAATACAATTAGTCTTTGTCTCTTTTATATAAATACTATTTCATTGTTTTTTCAATTTAATTTTTTCCGATTCTTTCATTCTCCTTATTCTGTTAGTTTTGCTTCTCTCTTAATCTCTCTCACTTTTATCCTCCCTCAAGTTACCTCTTTGTTCGTGTGTGTGCAAGAACAGCAAGTTCTAACACGTGTGAGAGTGGACAAGAAGGGAATGGGGAATTTTAATTGGTTTGAAGAAGCTTCAATTTGGTGTTTGGGATCAGATAGTGAGAAGTAGTTGTCGGTGAAGAGAAATATCTTTTTTTTTATGAAATATTTAGTGCCTGTCTTCCTATGGTAATCATCCTTTATCTAAGCTGTTGATGGTAAAGGGTCAATATCTAACATGTTATATTTGTTTTGCATGGTGAGAGACCAATACTTAGCCCATGTCTATAATAAAGTGGTTGTTGTAGGATGACCGAAGCTTGTGCACATTATGATGCCTAAATTTGGAGACAAAGGAACATTGCTATTTATAACCTTATTTTGTTAAAAGCATATGCCAATTCAAGCTATCTTGAGTCATTTTTAGTATCAGCACTTGAATTTATGTTGTATGAACTCAAGTTAATTAGAGATGAAAAAAACCATGTGTAATTAAAACCCTGATTATGATACATACTTGGATGAATAATGTGAAAGATTTCCCCACTGCTTTATCTTCTTTTTTATTTATCTTCCTTTTTATTTGAACAGATACGAGGCTAGAGATACTACTTTGTTTAATTAAAACTTCATGGATTTTTATGTGGTGAATTTATAATAAAGTTGGTTCTTAATTTTGAATGTCTAAAAAAAATTAAAAATAATCTAAGTAACACATTGACGAGAGATAATGTTAAGATATAATATATAAATGGAGGTCTATTTATATTTATTATGCATAATTTAATTAAATTGTGACATACAATTATATTTAATTTAAAATGAATAGGCAACTAAGAAAATTATAGATGTGCATGCATGTGTGCATATGCCTTCGTGTATAACGATAAATGAATTGTGGTTGATTTGTTTGAGGTGATTGAGAAATATATTTTGCCTAATAATTAAGAAAATGTGTGAAAATGCACTTTCAAAGAAAAAAAAGTGTTAAAAATATATAATTGAGAGAGTGATGAATTTTAATTTGTAATGTAAGAATAAATTTTTTCATAATCTGATTTTTAACCTATGTTAAACCAAATAAAAGTGATGTACATCATAATAATAAATATTTTTCCTATAAATATTATTTTCCTAAGCAATTTCATAACAAGTATTTTAATTTCAACAAGTATCGGGAAAAAATATTTTTTATACACAAGTACTTAATTATATAAATTAAATCCACTTTATCATAAAAACAAAGTGACCTTAAAATAAATCAAGTTCATTTAAAAATGTAAAATCAATATTTTATTTGATTTAAATGTGAAGATTACATTTATGTTATAAAAAATAATATCCTAAAATAATAAAATTTGATAAAACTTAAAATAGAATAAAATTTACTTTGAGTTTAAAGATGATAACATATTCTTATTATTTTCGTAATCATGATATATGATAAATATTTAATTTTATATAATTAAAATTTATAATAATATTTATAAATATATAAATTATATTTTAAATTTATAATAAATAATTTAAATTGTGATATATTATTATTTTTAGCTATTGATAATATAAGAGAAAAACTATTTAAATTATTTTAAAGATAAAAGATGATATATTGAAAAAAGATAAATAACTAAGAAGATTAAAATGTATAAATATTAAAAAAATTATAAATAATGTGATAGTTGAATAAATGATATTTGTATAGGAAAATTCTAATTTACTACTGCTGTGTGGTGCGGTTAAACAAATCTACTTGGTTTCTGGTATTCCTAGCGGCGCACTTATTGAACTCAATCTTTTACTCTTATCATCACTTTCATATCACACTTTCTTCCCTTCCTCTTCATCGAAACGATATCGTTTGGATTCATCATGAAGGCCTCAATCTCCAGCAATGGCGATTTTCTCAAGATCGCGTTCTTCTTCCTCTTCGTGGCCTTCACGTTCTTCTTCGTCGGCAAGCACTTCTCCGACAGCTCCTCCCAGCAGCTAATCTTCTTCTCCGCCACCACCGCCGCCGCCTCCACTACCACCACCGCCGAGGTCACCATATCCCCCAACTTCAACCAATTCTTTAACGTCGCCGCCCTAATCGAAGCCCAGACCCCCAAAACCAACCCCTCCCAACAACCTCCTCCCCCTCCCCCTCCGCCGGAGCTTCTCGACACGATCAAGCGCTTCGGCATCCTCAATGACAACGGCACCATGTCCGACGACTTCGAGATCGGGCATTTCGAGGAGGGGTTGCCGGAGGATTGGGGAAACGACACCGTCGTCGAGGATTCCGTCTCCGCTCCCAGAATCGCTGTGAGCAAGTTCGGGATGTGTCCGCGCGGCATGAGCGAGCATATACCGTGTTTGGATAACGCCGGCGCGATTCGGAGACTCAAGTCGACGCAGAGAGGGGAGAATTTCGAGAGGCATTGTCCGGAAGAGGGGAAACGACTCAATTGCTTGGTTCCGCCGCCTAAGGGATACCGTCCTCCTATTCCGTGGCCCAGAAGCCGCGATGAGGTACCAATTTAGTGCGTCTTTGTTTGAATCACTTTATATTAACTACTACTGCTAATGCTTTACTGTTTTTAATTTTACGTGTTTAATTGCCATGCATTGTCATCCTTTAAACCATCATTTAAATCACTGCTTAGTTAGTTGTTTTGAAGTCAAAGCGATTCTAATTAGTAGTGAATCTTCATATCTTAACATATTTTAATTGGATTTTAATGTCAATCAGAAATCATAGTTGATGTGACTTTTAAAGTGGTTATAATAAAAAGTCAGCAAACATGCTGCTCTGTGAATGGTAGTTTTGTGGTTAGATGACAGCCTTTATACAGGTAAGACGGTAGTGCATCTACTATTTACTCTCCTAATTAAATTCTTAATATATATAGGAGTATATGGTTATACTTACATTTAGTAACATTTGACCACTTTATCATGTCATTGTCATCTTACTCACTAATATGATGTGGTGATAAAGTGAATTCTTATTAGATGTCTTTATACAAATATTGTTTATTGGCACTATATAAATTAAACTCTTATTTTTTTATTGGATTTTTTGAGAAAAGTTTTTAAAAAAGAAAAGGATTATTTTCTAAAAAAGAGTGGTTCCCAGACCTGCACTTATATAAGTAACATTTTTATGACTAACTTTTAGAATTTACTCGATTTTCTGTTTTGGTGGGGTGGGGATGCTAGTACCTTGGTTTCTTAATGTAATGTTATGTTTTGCTATTGTAGGTCTGGTACAATAATGTTCCTCACACTCGTCTTGTTGAAGATAAAGGGGGTCAAAACTGGATTACCAGAGGCAAGGATAAGTTCAGGTTTCCTGGGGGTGGTACGCAATTTATACATGGAGCAGATCAATACTTAGACCATATTTCTGAGGTTGATATATATTATATGCTTTGGTTTTGCTTTTAAGGAAGGTGTAGGTGCATCTTCTTTGATGATTCTGATGTTTTTATGTCATGGTTTTGTAGATGGTTCCTGATATTAAGTTTGGGCAGAATATAAGAGTTGCTCTTGATGTCGGCTGTGGTGTAGCTAGTTTTGGCGCATACTTGTTGTCGCGAAATGTCATAACCATGTCTGTTGCTCCCAAGGATGTTCATGAGAATCAGATCCAGTTTGCTCTTGAGCGTGGTGTGCCGGCAATGGTGGCTGCATATGCAACTAAGCGTTTATTATATCCAAGTCAAGCTTTTGACTTGATACATTGTTCACGCTGTAGAATTAATTGGACTCGAGATGGTATGATCTCCAGCAGCTAATTGACCAGTGGGAGTGCATGTTGAATTTAGTTATAAGTTTCCTTCCTACTAAGAAAAATAATAGCTAGTTATTGTGTATGCAGATTTGATAGCAATTTTAACCTGATACAGTGGTTAGCTTGATAGTAAAAAGGGAATTGAAGGGGGAGGGAGACCGGGAGAGGGGGGGCGGGGGAGAGCAGGACTCTTTTCTGAATGCGTTAAATCTTATTACTTCAATTTCAATGTGCTCCTCCAATCTCTATGTTGGTTGCTCACTTGGAATTTCTTCTGACACCTCTTTTTTTTACTTGTGGTGAAGATGGTATTTTGCTGCTAGAAGTTAATAGGATGCTAAGGGCAGGAGGGTACTTTGTTTGGGCTGCCCAACCGGTTTATAAACATGAGGAAGTTTTAGAAGAACAATGGAAAGGTATCATTCAGCTTGATTTCCATTCATAAATTAAATTCATTGAAGCCTTTCAGCTGTAGAGTTATTGTATTTATCGATTGCTTAGTTTTGTACCTTGGTATTAATGTTAACATTTTCTGACATGGTGTACCATCCAAATTATTTGTTATCATCAGAGATGCTTAATCTTACTACTCGTCTATGCTGGAAGTTATTGAAAAAAGATGGGTATGTCGCAATATGGCAGAAACCTTCTGAAAATAGCTGCTATCTAAACCGTGAGGCAAGAACTCAACCACCACTGTGTGACCAAAGTGATGACCCCGACAATGTTTGGTATTGTGTTCTGGCCTTCCTGATCTACAGATGATTATATGATTAATGCCATGACAGATTGAACATATGTAAAATTTCCATACTATCATCATCTTATGCGATAGAGCTTCTGAGGTTAGGAACTACGATTTTTTTTGGGGTTATAGGGAAATAAATTGAAATTTCATTTTGATGATAAACTAGCTAGAATTTCATTATCAACAATTTCACTGAGGCCTTTATATGAATTTTTTTAATATTCAATATATATTTTCTTTAATATGTTTACCTTTTAGGTGAATTACCAAAGCATGCACCAAAATTATGGACCCTTAACATTATGCCCACCGTTGGAAAAATATTGATAAGTTATATTGTTTTTAATAATTGAACAATTTGGTCCAAGCTTCATGAATCATGATAGCTTATCGTGCACCAGTGCTTTATCAAAAAATTACAATCCCAAATATTGATGATTTCATTATTTGCTTGATTAATTTAGGTATGTTAATCTAAAACCATGCATCTCTCAATTGCCTGAGAATGGATATGGAGCAA
Organism: Glycine max; assembly: GCF_000004515.6. Classification (NCBI taxonomy): domain Eukaryota; kingdom Viridiplantae; phylum Streptophyta; class Magnoliopsida; order Fabales; family Fabaceae; genus Glycine; species Glycine max. The sequence continues at coordinate 5,342,909 of NC_038250.2, forward strand.
ATGTTGCCCGATGGCCTGTACGCTTGCATACACCACCTGATAGGCTTCAAAGCATAAAATTTGATGCTTTCATATCCAGAAATGAGCTTTTTAGGGCAGAATCAAAATATTGGCATGAGATAATAGGAGGCTATGTACGTGCTTTACGCTGGAAGAAGATGAGATTAAGAAATGTTATGGACATGAGAGCTGGTTTTGGAGGGTATTGTCTTTATCCTATTTCCTTTTTCTTGTTATAATATGAATTTAGGATTTTCTGATTAGTATTTTCAATATATTTGCGTGCTTTACAGATTTGCAGCTGCACTGATTGATCAGAGTATGGACAGCTGGGTTATGAATGTTGTTCCTATTAGTGGTCCAAACACCTTGCCTGTCATATATGACCGTGGGCTGATTGGAGTTATGCATGACTGGTATTTTATTGAACTTATTTAATATTTTATTAAACACATACTTAATGACCTGTACCAATATTTTGTGAATGTGTCAGTGTCAGAAAGTTGTAATATTTCTCTTATGATTTCTAATTCAGGTGTGAACCATTTGACACCTACCCGAGAACCTATGATTTACTGCATGCTGCAAACCTGCTTTCTGTTGAGAAGAAAAGGTACCTTTTCTCCTTTCGTTGCTCTTCTATCTTTTTATGGGTAATTTTGTGTTTGTGTTGATAAAAACAAAAAATGAGTAGTGTATTGAAAATATGTCAGGTTGACCTGTGAGATAGCTCGACAGATATTTACCTCCTTTTCTGTCCGTTTATTTTTGTTTTTGATCTGCTGTCCATAGGATTAGGAAGCATACTTCACTACTCTACATATTATTTCTCTCAAGCAGAGTAAAATGGATTGGATATCTGATCTGTTACTCATCCTTCCATGCATAGTAATCTTCTAAGCATAGACTGATGTTATTAAATTCAGACACGCATGCCTTAGTAATATTCATCTAAAGTCCATCTAGAAATAAGTTATATTTGTATTTTCATACTTCATTGTTCATTTAGAGCATGTATTATGACTTCATCAATGCTTATTGCACATAACTAGTTCAAGTTTACTTTGTTTTTGGTTTTGTGTGTTGTAACTTGTTAGTGCTTTTTGCAGTGATTCTTTACTATTGTTGCATTTTTCTCTTGTCAGATGCAATTTGTCATCAATTATGCTTGAGATGGATCGGATACTAAGGCCCGGTGGAAGAGCATACATACGTGATACTCTTGCCATCATGGATGAGCTTATAGAGATTGGCAAGGCTATGGGCTGGCAAGTGTCATTGCGAGATACAGCTGAGGGTCCTCATGCAAGTTATAGGGTCTTGGTTTGTGATAAGCACCTTCGTTAATGCAAACTAGCTCACTTTCTTGTTTTTTATCTCTGCAATGGGGAAATCAACAGAATAGGGTCACACTCATTTTAGTAGAGAAGAATAGGAGGACGATGCAAGTGTAAATATCACTTCCTTGGTTTTGTCTGCTGGTTCTTGACATCAGATCGCCAGAGCAGCTGGGGTAGGCATAGTGTGCATCATTTAACTTGTTTATAAAATTCAATTTATGTGTGTATTACCAAGATATTAGGCCGAACATCTGTCATATTTAAGTTAAACGGGCTTTCTCTGGATTTTGATATTATTATCCAAACAGGTTTGTATTCTGTTTCTCACTATCTCTCGTGGCTGGGGGTTTCTCTCCACTTCACTCCTAGATCTGTTGAGTATTTTAACTTTATGGAAACTTGCTATGAAAATAAGCGTGGATAATCATAAATCCATGACTTATTCAGTTTGTTGTAACCAATGGTAATATGTTTCATGCGTTACTCTACTCACCCTCATTGAATTGCATACTACATGCATGTTTGATTTTCTTTTAGAAGTAGTTCCAATGCTTCCAGACGTCAAAGCAACAAAAGATTTTATTTTATTTTTTTAAAATATCCTAATATAACACCAAAAAAGATGGATATTTATTCCTTTTTGTTGAAAAATACGCTATTTACAGAGTGTGGCAAGACTTCACGATTTTCATTTATTACCAAAAGTGGGCGGGTTGCCTAAAGTATTTTTAAATTTAGATAAAATTTAAAGAATAAGGAGTATAATATTTAAAATCATGAAAGAGGTATAATTTAACAGATTTAAAAGAAAAAATATTTTTCAGTATAATACAAACATTTTTGTATTTAAATTGACTATGTCCATTCTCTGCACAATTATGACTTATACAGTAGAGAAAAAGTTTAAGGTACGTGGGAAGGCTTGAATACTATAAGAAGAAATTATCAACTGATTTTGGGTCATTGTGGTTTCAGGTTTCTGTTATTATTTACATGCACGTAATTAAGTGTCACTCTTTTTTTATATAAATTTTAAACTTTAAACATGTGTTGGATAACTAAAAAAAAGCATGTATTAGATAAACATTTATGGATAAATGATTTTTGTTTTTGGTGGAATATGGATAAATGATTTAAAATCATCTAATAATTACTCATATAAGAGTCTTTTGGTGACCAAGATATATGTTAAAATAAAATAAGATATACATTAATTCTATTCAATTTTAAGTACATATCAGATAACAAATTAGATAATATTATGTATTACCTTTTAAAAAATAAAATATTATATATTATGTTTTGGTAGGAGTGTTCATTAATTCGGTTCAATCGGACGAATGCAATGATCCAAACCCAATCAATTAGATTGATTTGGATTTTTTTCTTGTTCGAATTGGATCCAAACTAAACTAATTAAAATTAGAATCAACTTGAGCCAAACTAATTATACATTTATTTTTTTAATGCTTAACTTTCACACTATCATGCGTCTTTTTAATCTTTTCATTGTGTTTCACTTTAATTTATCATTAAAATCAATGTTTATGTTGACTAATTTAGTTTATTTCCTTTCTATTATTATATATAGATAGAGTTTTATGATTTAATCGGTCAAGTGTTATTTTTTTATAATTTATGCTATTATTTAGTTAGTATAATTCTATTACATTCAAATATGTAGTTTATAATATTTTATGATAGCATTATTTGTCAAATTTGAGACAAATACATGTCATTTTTTAATTTTTCAAAATTTATTTGTTTTTGTTAGATATCTAATAATCTGAACCTAACCATTCATCATCAGGTTGGTTTGATTCGGGTTAGGCTAAACAAAATCTAAAATCAATTAATTCGGATGTTATTCTTTCACAAATCTGAACCAAACTGATCAGGAAATACCCTATGTTTTAGATTTCATATGAACCAAAAAATTATTACTTTTTTTTATCATATTTTTAGCTTAAAATAATCATGTGCTTTTTATAATAAAATTTCATTTGTATTTTATCAGAACAATATGTAAATTTAGAATATTTAGTTTTTTTTAGAGAAGGATATTTACTTAATAGAGGCATTTTTGACAAAAAATTTAAAGGAAAAAAGAACCAGAGGCCAGAATTAAAGGGGTTCATACGAAGCTTGATGAAAAAAATTACTTCTGACCTTGTCTACTCCACTTTGAGAAGCGCCTTCAATGTCAGTATAATGAAGTTTTAGCGCGCAAGAGGAGCTACTGTGATTCCAGAAATGAATTGGATAAAATTTGTAAATAAAAATTCAAAATTTTTCCGTACTCAAACGGTTATCAGGAGAAGACAGAATAAGATCACGGGATTATTTATTGATGGTATTTGGTGCACAGATAGCTTGCTACTCAGAAATGATGCTAATAATTTTTTCAAACAGTTGTTCCAGATATCTGATACTTGTTTTCCCTCTAGCCTTGTGTTTCAGGATATTCCAAAAATTTCCACTTAGTGTTACAAGACCCTTCTTCTTCCGGTGTCCAATGAAGAAATCAGAGATGCTATGTCCTCCATGAACCCATACAAGGCTCCAGGTCAGGATGGTTTTCAAGCTATTTTTTACCAAAAACATTGGCATGTGGTTGGTCATGATATTTGCAATTTTGTGAGTAATGTTTTTTTTTCTGGTAACTTTCCTCATGACCTTGCAAATACTATTATTGTGCCAATTCCTAAGGTTGATAGTCCAACTTCTCAGTGCGTTTGGATAGATAATTTTGTGAGTAATTTTATACATAATTTAAATTTTAAAAATTTTAAAACAGAATTTTAAACAACTAAAAATATAGAATTTTAATTTCATTCTAAAAGGTGAGAAATTAAAATTCTTCTTGATCAAAGAACTTTCCAAAACGTTTGCGTATTTCCTTTATAACCTTCATCTTGTCTTCCACTTGAACGTTCCCGAAATCTCGTTCTTAAACTCGTGACTCTTCCCCTACGCCGATGATCCTCTTCTTCAAGAAATACTGTTTGAGCTCGCAGAGCGTCGATCGGATGCAGGCATAAGGGGTACGTAGAACTGCACTCGTCAGTCAGGGGAACAGCCGTCGCTGCCCATCACGCGGCAAAGATGCTTGTTGGCACGAAGGGCTTAGGCTACGTCTTGCGTCGTTGATTGAATGTTGTGATCGGGTGTGGTGATGTATGTCGTTGTTTCCTGGTTTCCCTGCGACTCCCCATGTCACATCAGTATTCTTTCCTTTGAAAGCACATCAATCATATTTTTTCTTCTCTTTGCATTCATTTTTTTTCACCCTCACAATTTTAATTTTTTTATCCAAAACACAAAATTTTGAAAATAAAAGAATTTCAATCAAAGTATTTAAAATTCTTAAAATTTTAAATTTGTCAAAATTTTAAATTTCCTCATCCAAACACACTTAAAGAAATTTCGACCAATTAGCAATGTGTTGTTCAAAGTTATCTAGTCCATAGGATCGGGCCTCATTTGGATTCTATGATTGGCCCACTTCAGAGCAATTTTATTCTAGGGAGGGGAACCACAAACAATGCCCTTATTGCTTAAGAAGTTCTTCATCACATGCATAAAAAAAAGGGTAAGAAAGGATATCTTCTGTTCAAATTGGATTTTGAGAAATCTTATGATAGGGTGGATTGGGAGTTCTTGAAAATTACTCTTTCTGATTTTGGCTTTCCGGAGCATATTATTAACATGAATTACACTACTACTAATTTATCCCTATGGTGGAATAGTGAAATTCTTGACTTCTTTGTTCCTAGAAGGGGGTCTTCGGTAGGGTGATCCTATGTCCCCATATCTCTTCCTTCTTTGTATGGAAAAACTTGCTATCATGATTCAAGAAAGAGTAGGCAAGGGGGATTGGCATCCATTTCATATTTCTAATAATGGTCCTCCTATATCCCATCTTTTCTTTGCGGACGACTATCTCCTTATGGTTGAAGCTAAATGCGGTCAGGTAAAAATGTTGAAAGAAGTTCTGGATCAATTTTGCTTAGCCTTGGGGTTGAAAGTTAATATGCATAAATCTATTTTCCTTGCTTCAAAAAATATTCCAAGGAGAAGAATTGGAAAATTTACCTCAATTATAGGTTTCCATAATACTAGTAATTTGGGTAAATATTTGGGATTTCCGTTACTAACCGGAAAAGTGAAGAACAGTGATTTCTCTTTCATTCTCGATAGAATTCATGGTAGATTACAAGGCTGGAAGAGCAAGTTGCTTAACTGGGCAGGAAGAGTTACTTTGGCAAAATAGTCCTCTCAACTATCCCAACTTGTCATGCATAACATGTGGCTACCAGAGGGAATCTGTAATAGCATTGACAAAAGTATACCTGGTTTCATTTGTATTGGTATGTGCCGAGAATCAAATGTGGCACTCCTAGGAAAACACGTGTGGTATATCTTCCATGATCCGCACAAGCTAGCAATTCACCAGCTAATTGATAAATATTTGCCTTCCAATAATCTGTTGACTGCCACCAACACCAAAGGTTGCTCCTATACATGGAAATCTATTATAAAGGCTTTTGATGAGCCAAAGACAGCTTTCAAGTATCGAGTTGGATGAAGGGCCAATTTGCACTCAACTAGATTATATCAATATGAATGACACACAACTCCGTTTAAAAGACGTCCTTGTCAATGGATGTTGGAATTGGAGTTTGATTTAGTCTTTTATTCCTAACCATATAAAACAACAAATGTTGTCTATCACTCTTGATGGAAACACAGAATATATGATCATTTGGGGACCATCTCCCTCAGGAACCTATATACTGCCAAATCTGCCTATGATTGGTTGATTAATGAGCCTGTTATTCAATTTAATACTTACTGAGAGCTGGAACTGGGTCTGGAAGCTTGACATACCAGAAAATATCAAACATTTATCTTGGCTAGTTCTTCACAATAGCCTACCAACTAACTCATATGCTGCGGGATTGTTTTCGGGCAAAACAAATTTGGACATCAATTGGCTTTGGCAACACATCACGCTTTTTCTCGATGGATGGTGGCACTTGGTATAAGACCCAACTTCAGCAGCATCATGGAGTCCTCTTTGCGTGTACTTGCTGGTTCATATGGAAAAGCCGCAATGTAGAGCTCTTTGAAGATACAGCATGGAGTTTGTGGTTCACGCTCATTCAGATCCAGTCAACATATCAAATTCTTATCAGTAATCATCATCTAGCACCTACTAAGGACTCGTCGCTTGGTGGCTTGCTCTCCTTCAGAGGGTGTAGTTTACATTCGTCCCCAGCATCTGCAACTTTCTGTTTTAGCAGACGCAGTGGGTGTAGTCTACATCCGTTCTTAGTTTTTTTTTTTTTTTTTTCCCTTTGGACGGTTTGTTTCTTATTTTCTTCGTTGATAAAGAAAAAAAAGTAAGATACATTTATTTAACCTTTTATCTCTAAAGGTATAATTCATTAAAAAATGTATTCTTTAAAGATGAAAATATAAAATTTAGTCTTCAAAAATATAAAAAGTGCAACAAATATATCTCGTCGGTAACTTTCATTTGTCACCATTAATAAAATAACCTATGTGACATAGAGAGATTAATTTGTTAATGAAATGATTGTTAAGGTGATCATCTCTAATTGCCAACACAGGGGCACATTTATCGTATAATATTTTCTTGACTTTTCGTCTTTTCACTCTTTAGGAATAGGATAAATAGTTACTTCTGTCCCTAAATGTGTAATTCGCTAACAAATTTATCCTTTAAAGATGAAAATACAAAATTTGGTCACCGAGAATGTACAAAATGCAACAAATATATTCATACATTAATTTTTGTTTGTCATCATTAATAAAATAGTTTACGTGATACAAAGGGACGAATTTGTCACTAAAATAATTATCAAGATAATGTGAGTGACTCTTACATATAATTGATTAGTTAATGTTAATTGTCTTACAACCACCTCCACTTAGGCCTCTAAGACAAATTTTCTCATATGGAGTATCTCATAACAAGAACCAATCGAATTACATGAACTTCATACCCACACCAGGATTGTCCAACTGTCAAGATTCAAAGAAGTGAAATGAGACATATTTATATTTTATTTATAGTAGATTATGACTAATTATTATAATTTTGAAAAGGTTGTCATGTTTGATACACTGTTAGAATGCTTATTTTGATAAATTAGTACAATGTTTATTTTGAATAATTTTTATTGTGATAGAAAAATTATGATTGATAATTAATATTATCGTTATTATTATGTTTGCCAATATATTTTTTTAAGTAATTATTGTAATGTTATGCTTGTGATGATAAAAAATTGTGAAAATATACCCTAAAGTTATATTTTATCCTTATATGAAATAAAATTTTGGATCTAAAAAATTAGTCTAATAGAAAAATACTGACATTTTTTGTCTAATAATGATAACTTATTGACATTTTGGTCCAATGAAACGTACTGACATTTAGGTCCAAAAAAATTATTGACATTTTCCTCCAATAAAAAAATATTGACATTTTTGTCCAACAAAAAATTAATGATATTTACATCCAAAAATGATATCTTACTGACATTTTCGTCCAATATAATTAACATGACTACCTTGACAATCATTTTAGTAACAAATTTGTCCATATGTGTCACGAAAACTATTTTATTAATGGTGACAGACGAAAGTTAACGATCAGATATATATATCGCACTTTTTACACTTTTAGGGACTAAATTTTGTATTTTCATCTTTAAAAAAGATGCATTTGTCAACGAATTATATGTTCAAAGACAAAAGTAACTATTTATCCTTTACTTAACAATGGAATACCAAAAGCAAAACTATTGTAGCAGAATTACAATTTATTTAAATAATTTTTTTTGCATAAGTTTGTTTTGATTATAAAATCTTTTTTTGGGTAAATAGTCACTTTTTGTCCCTGAATGTGTAATTCGCTGACAAATACGTCTCTAAAAGATGAAAATACAAAATTTAGTCCTCAAAAGTGTAAAAAGTACGACAAATATATATGACCGTTAACTTTCGTCTGTCACCGCTAATAAAATAACATAGGTGGCACAGAGGAACAAATTTGTCACTGAAATGATTATCAACGTAGTCATATCTAATTGCCAGCATAGAAGCATATTTACCATATAATATTTTTTTGACTTTTCATCTTTTCACTCCGCTGACAAATGCGTCCCTAAAAGATGAAAATGTAAAATTTAGTCCCCAAAAGTGTAAAAAAGTGCAACAAATATATCCGAACATTAACAATAGATTGTGACTAATTATTATAAATTGGGTACACAATCACTTTTGTCTCTGAATGTATAATTCGCTAACAAATGCGTCTCTGAAAGATGAAAATATAAAATTTAGTCCCCAAAAATATAAAAAGTGCAACAAATATATCCGACCGTTAACTTCTGTTTGTCACCGTTAATAAAATTGCTTACGTGACACAGAGGGACAAATTTGTCACTGAAATGATTACCAACGTGATCATCTCTAATTGTCAGTATAGGGACATATTTGTCATATAATTTTTTTTTATTTTTCGTCTTCCCAATCCGCTGACTAATGGATGCCTGAAAGATGAAAATTCAAAATTTAATTCCCGAAAGTCTGTGCAACAAATATATCCAGACATTAATAATAGATTGTAACTAATTATTATAATTTTAAAATATGTATAATTATTGTGACAAAATCTTGGGAGAGCATTATCACACCGGTAAGTGTCTTTTCCATTATATAATTTTAAAGTTTCATCAACGGATGAAACATGCATAAAATATTACCAATAGAAGTGATTTTTTATTGTTTTGGCGAATTTTTCTTACTTTTCTTCAACTAAAAAAATCAATTCTTTGGTTGTTCACTCTTGAATAAATGCTATCAACACAGGAAAAAAAATTCACTGTAAAATGATAAGAAAATCATTATTTCTGTTTAATCAAATAATATTTATTTAATTATTTACAAATATGAATGTCTATTAGTATATCTAATGACATCAAATTACAAATTATAACAAAAATTTGTTGATTTTTTTAAAAAAATTAAATCATACACAATTATTTTTTATTGATTGATCATCTAGCAAATCATAACCTTAAAAAAAATCATTCCAAAAAAGGTGAGTGTTTTTTATAAATTAAAAGTGTCATTACAATTACAATTTTTCCTGAAAATTATTCATGGATCTAATTTAACTATAATGCTTTACAATAAGCATTTTTTTTACTCAAACCTTTCATCAAGCATGGAAGTGTAAAAAAATTTATTTATAGTTTATAAAATGAGAATTCTTTTTTTTTCTTTTAGACTCAATTTAATTTACAAGTTTGTTAAATTTTTTTTGCAACAATCATTATAAATTTTTTCAAATTATAATAATTAGTCACAATCTACTATTAACGTTTGGATATATTTGTGGCACTTCTTATATTTTTCGAGACTAAATTTTGTATTTTCATCTTTCAAGACATATTTGTCAGCGCGGAGTGAGAAGACGAAAAGTAAAAAAAAAATATTATATGACAAATATGTCCCTATGTCAATTAGAGATGAACATGTTGACAATCATTTCATTGACAAATTTGACATTTGTGCCACATAAGTTATTTTATTAACGATGGTGATTGATGGAAGTTAACGGTCGAATATATTTGTCACATGTTTTATTCTTTTGAGGACTAAATCTTTATTTTTTAGGGACACACTTATCAGCAGATTATACATTCATAGATAAAAGTGACTATCTTTTTTTTTAATTACAACAAGTCTTTAAAAATAAATTATGTTATTATTGATAAAATCTTTTTCCATTTTTTACAATTATTATTATTATTTATCTTTTTACATGTTCGGACGAGCGTTCAGTCTTCCAGTCATGTTCTTCATTTGCCCCGAAGCTGTAGCGTTCCGAAATACTATCTGTTAGTACTTAGCAGCCACAACACCTTCTCTTACTTGTCTTGCTCAAGGGCAAAGAAGAGTGGAAGCAATCTTATTTTTATTATGGTACACTCTGTTCTCTATTTCTTCATTTCTTCTACACCGCTAACGCCCTCTTTTCATTTTGTTTTTGCAAAAAAACTCTCTTTTTACTTAATTACACTGTGTGGTACGGTATCGGTTGGATAATTTTCTGAGTTTTATCCATTTGTTTACATATAGCAGCAGAAGTGAACGGTTGGGGGAGACAACCCTTTTTCTGATTACATTTGTTCCTTCTTTATTTTTTATTTATTCAGGTTTGCTGATTAATTTTGCAAAATTTTGATACTTCATGTGCCTACCCATCAGTAATGATTTTAGTTTTTCAAGTTTGAAACACTGAATTTGTGCTGATATTGTTTCGATGAGTGACATTTCTCGTTTTTCTAGTGTGAAATACTAATTTGTGTTGATATTGTTTAGGTGTTTAGTTGATCGTGGTGGATGCTTTTTGAGATGGATCTCAGGCATTTTAGAAGTGAATTCTTGCCCACAACACTTAATCCATCTTCAACCTACCTCCAATTTTCTCCCCTTAGACCTTTGCACAAAACCCTAAACCTAAAATTCCAATCACAGAAACGCTTTGCAGTTGTTTCATTCTCCCAAAGGCCTAAAACAATTAGTGAATTCTCAATTTTGGGGCAGAATTCATGGTGCACAAGGGACCTCAGATCTTATGCTGGCCGTAGCAAGAAGTCTGGTGGTGCTGGCTCCTCTGGCGGTCGAATTGAAGGCAATGCCGAGTTCCGGAGACGGTTGAAGCGCAATGCCAGGGCAAGAAGCAAGAAGTACGCCGAGTCTCTATTCTACCGGCTGAAAAACCCGAAGGGGGGTGGGAACTATCCCGATAACTTCACCGAGGATGAGCTCCAACAAATTGGCCTCGGCTATGATCGAATGGTCCGGTTCATGGAGAAGGATGACCCAAATTTACGTCATCCGTATGATTGGTACAAATATGGTCAATATGGACCCTATTCTTGGCGTGGAGTTGTTGTTGGCGAGCCAGTTCGGGGTCGGTTCTCCGATGAGTGTGTGACAATAATCAGTGAAGTGAAGGACCATGAGGAGTGGGAGCAGATTGAACAAGGTGAAATGGCTGAAGAGTATGGGGAAAAATTGAAGCAGCTGGATCAAAGTAAATTAAAGTATTTTTGGGTATTTGTAAGGCACCCAAGATGGAGAATTTCAGAGCTTCCTTGGCAACAATGGACGTTAGTTAGCGAAGTAGTGCTTGAAGCTGGTAAGCAGAGATTAGATAAGTGGAATTTGATGGGTAGACTTGGGAACAAGGCTAGGTCATCGATAGGGCAATGTGCTGCATGGATGAGACCTGATATTGTATATGTGAAGAAGCCAGTTTTCCAGTGTAGGTTTGAGCCACAGGATGACTTTTTCAAGCCAATAATTCCATTTCTGAATCCTAAAACAGAACAGGATTTTCTTTTTGAGTTAGAGAATGATGATGGTAGTGTTGAGTTGTGTACTTATTTTGGTGGATTGTGTAAGATTGTGAAGGTAAATCAAAAGGCATTTGTCGATGATGTGGTGAATGCATATCAGAAATTGAGTGATGAGAAAAAGTCAAAATGTTTGGAGTTTCTGTTGAAAAATCATCCAGTGGAATTGTTGCATCCATATACTAAAGAGTGGAAGGCTAAGTTGGAAGAGATGGAGCTGGGTTGTGATGCTCCTGATGAAGAAGATGATGCTATTGTTGATGATCCCGATGAAACTGAAGTTCTAGATTGGATTGAGGATGAAGGTAGTGATGATGATACTAACATTACCGATGACGATGAGGATGAAGAGGAGCTGATTGATGATGATGATGATGATGGCGATGAAGACCAAGATCTAGTCATGGACATGGAAGAAAGTGAAGATGGAAAATTTCATGCCATGGAAGAGGATACACTTGATGAGGATGAGAAGGACTTTAACTGGAATGAGGAGTTCCAAAAGGCATTAAGTAGTGGAGAAGCAATGGAGAATCTGGCAAAGAAGGCTCTTGAGTTCAATAAGAAGTTGAATAAGAATCAATTTATGATGAACAAAGTAGAGGAAGAAACAGCGCTCTCAGTAGATGGAGACGAAACTGCCTTGAGAGGCAAGCGAGCAAAGGTCAGTCAAGAAGAGTGGAAGTATATTGGAGTTGGTCCATGGAGAAAAAAGATTAAGAAGAGCAAAATTCCTCCAGAGCTATTTTTGCGAGCGGTTGTTAGACCATTCACTTACAGAAATCTTGTTAAAGAGATTGTTTTAACTAGGCATGCAATTTTGGATGGTGAAATTGGTGCCTAAGTTTAAGACATTTGTCCTTAATGGGGAGGCCATAGTGTTGTGTACTTGTGTAGGAAGGATGTTGACAAGTCTTTAGATGGTTCAGCATTATTCAATTCCCATCATGTTGTTAAAGTTGAGAAAATAGAGTAGACTGAAATATTTTTAGTGACTTGTCTTTTATGCTTACCTAGTTGCTGAAAAGAATGAAGTATATGCATATAACAGCAGACAACATCAAATTTGGATTACTTGAAAAACTATTTCTATTCATTTATAATTGTGTTTAGGTTAACCACAATTTTCATTGAAATGCACAAGTACAATGAAAATGCAAAAAGCACTTCAGACTGCCACGTTAGATGGGCACCAACATTCCCAAGTTGTGACTTGAAGGCTAATCTGGCCCTTAACTGAGTTGTTTGGCAATTTACCTCATCCAAACTAAGTGTCAAGTGACTTTCTTGAAGCATTTTCAAATTTTCTTTTAAAGATCTTTAGTCCTTTCTAATTGTTTACTTTTATAAACAACTTTCTCATGTACTCCTTTCATTCAGTTTTCCTCAAATGTTTCTGTTTAAATGTTACATAACTACGGGGTGATAATTTTGAGCCACCTTATAAATTCCAGCAATAGAATACAATAGCAGGATGATGATTAATGTAAACTTGGACGGTGCCAAGTTAAGCATCGATATCGGTAACTGACCATTTGAATAATTTGGTTTCTATGTTAAATATGCTCACATTAACTATAAAATCGTTAGGTCCTTCACATGGATTTCAAAGGTTCCACATTAACTCTCATAGCTTTTGTAATTGGTCTAGTACTTGAAATTTGTTGCAGATCAAAAAGTCATCATATTAATATTTAGATTAAATTGTAATTTTGATCTTCTTATAATTTTAAATTTATAATTTTAATTTTTTTATTTTTAAATCAAAACATTTAGTTCACTTATTTTTTAAAATAAGTAATTCTGGTCATTTTCTCGGTTAACCATCCAAAGTCAACATTGATTTTAATGTGATATATTGGTACTGATGTGACATTTATGTAGGTTATTGATATAACGTTTATGTGACAAAGAGTTAAAAAAGTAAAAAATAAAAAATGTTTTAATAGGAATTGAATTCATAATTTTTTATTGAAAAAAGGTAATAAACTATTAAGACATTTACTTTGTTTAGTTAATCTTATAAATATTATTTTCTATGTATAACTAGTTAAGAGATATTAATTTTTTTCAAATTATAAAAAATATAAATTAAAAAAAATTAATATATAAATATTTTAATTTTATTTTATATCATTATATATATATATATATTATTTTGAATAGTTTACATAATTTTAATCTAATTTTATCCATTTATAATTAAATTTCATAAATTAATAAAGTATAATATTGAGATATCTTGTTGAATTAGAATAAGTTCGACAGAATCATGAAATCTTGAGGATCTTTTAGATTTTTTACATAAATTATTTTGTAAACTAATTTTAATATATAAATTATTTTTACTCCAATTATATAAATCAACATAATTGCATCAATTAATATGTAACAATACATGTAAATTTATTTTAATATGTAAATTATGTTTATTTTATTATAAAAATTAATAAATTTTAATATTTAATTTTTTATGAAATTTACACGTTAATATTTTTGTTTTGACTATAAAAAAATTAGTTACTAAATTAGTTTTTTAATACCGATTATATAAATCAAGAAAATTAAAAAATAGTTTGTACATTATTTATATAAATTATTTTGTCTAATTTATGAAAAATATGTAATTTATTTATATATATAAATAATACAATTTTTTTTATTTATAAAAAAGTAATAATTTTTAAATTTTTTAGATTATTTAAATATTATTTTAAATTTATGTAATTTGTATAAGTTACATAAAATAAATTTTTAAATAATCTGTATATTAGTTTATTATAATTTTTTAAAAATTATAATAAAATAAGAACAAATTTTTATATATAATAATTTATTAATTTATATTAAAATAAAATTTATAATAAAAATAAATACATGTAAAATTAAATATTAAATATTTTATTTTTCATTTACAAATTTTTATAATTCGAAAAAAATTAATAACTCTTGAGTAATAATATATTTTAAATAGTATTTATAACATTAACTAAACAAAATAAGTGTGTTAATGATTTATTATTTTATTTTTAAATAAAAAGTGACGAGTTCAAATTCCTTGAGCTTATGTTTATGTTTTGAAGATCTCATCTTCTTTCTTAATCCAAGTGATAATCTTGTGGTTAGAACCTAAGAGGTACCAAAGTCAGTCAAAATACAAAATGTAACTGGATCCACAAGACTGCTATTAAAAAGTAAAAACTTGTATGCAGATAATAAATGCAGAGGCAAGTTCAGATTATAAAAGCATCACTATTAGTTATATTTTTGCAGAAAGATGATAGCTTTATGAGTACTGAAATTGTGAGATCACATGCCACCTGCGAGAATAGCCAACCTTTCCACCATGTTTATAGCCAAAGGGTATTTTTGAAGAGAGAGAGAGAGAGAGAGGATAGTGTAAAAGCATTAGAAGTGTAAATAGCAATTTCCTTTTCTTAGGGCCCTTGATTTTAGCCCAAAGAAGTTGAATGTTCTGGCCCACCAACTCGCCAATCTTCTTTCACTGTTGATTTTGGAGTTAAGCTGAGGTGATGCATTAACAGCGATATGGCAATAGATTTCAGGTTGCTTCCTGCACTTCCAAGTTATTTCCTGTAACCTTTCTGAATTTTTTTTTTTTTACCTTCTTTATTGATCATTTCAAAAGCTTAAAAAAGGATACATTCTGGAATGTAATTTTACATTTCGGATTAATCATTTCAAAAGCCAAAAAGGGATGCAAGAAACAACTTGGAGGTGCAAGAAGCAACAACCAAGATTCCAATAGTATAAATTATACTATTGGACCAGAAAATATAAAACTTACCAATGATTAATCAACTATTATTATTCTCCCACTTCGTCATTGCTTACAACATTATTCCTTATGGAAAGTATATTTAGGAAATCACCAAAAGTGGAACACTCATGGTCATTCTCATCATGAAAGCCATGCAAGTTTTAGGTATGCGGTAACTTGCTTTAGGAATAAAATCGTATCTAATGTTTTTGCCTTCTCGAAGTTTTAGATATCTGGTCAATATCATTCGTGTGCACTTCCACACAAATTAGATCATACGGATGCTGTTGCTTCATTAAAAAATATATATCTTTATCGCTGGTTCTCAAACAGTACCTGACTCTTGTTAATTTCCTGCTTTAAATTATACCTTGTTACCCCTTTTCTCCATTTTAGCCACTGGATTTTGAGACATTCTTTGTAATTATAATGTTTGACTTATGGCAAATATACAAAGTTTTCTCTTTCAAGAATTGGTTATACAAAAATCTTTCATGTAGATTTTGACTATATAATTTGATCTTTACCTAATCGGTTTCAATACTTGTTTATATTAGAAAGAATTAAAATGCTACCCGCGGTTTTATTGTAATGTCGCTATGCTATGGTATACATAATTAATTTATAGACTTTGACACACACGTATATATAACACACGACAGTTTCACCGTCAATGAATTGTGGATCACAACTTCAAGTTAAATAACTGAAAAATTATCAACGTTTAGGTCGTCAAAATTAAATATTGCCATCCCCTTCCTATCCTTTTCTTGAGAGAAAAAAAAAAAACCTTACTCAATCCCAGAGTCTCTGCTTTTTAGTCTCTTTTGAAACAATTTGTCCATCCGTTTGGCGGTTTCAAGTTGTAATTATATGATCCTGGATATTTAGAAACAGGTTGGACCCATATATCTTAAATATTTTATCATTTATGATTGAACCATCTCTTGTCTTGTTTCTAATAAAGAAAAAAAAAATAGAACATTTTGTATAAAGAAATAATAATAATCACAATGAGTAAGTATCACTGTATCAGTACAAAACTAGCTTGTTGGACTTGCAGAATATAGTTGAAACTTGCAGGATCATTCACGATATTATTTTTTTTACTTGATGGACCCATTACCATGCATAAGCTTTTATTTTTATTTAACAAATTGGTGTGGCTTCACCTTTTAATATTAATATTTATGTATGGTTGGTTTGTGATTTGAATTTACTTATATAATCATATTTGTTTTCATTGATAAGAAGAGGAAAAATTGACGATGAATGTTTTCGTAGCCCAAAAATAATAGCCAAGTTCGGGCCCACCACTTCACTTAATTATTTTAAATTTGCAAAATGGATCTCAAACCTGAGGCCTTTTCTTTGGGCCAATATCTTTGTCCCAATTATCTTAGCTGAATGTCCTGGCCCACCAAGTGTTTCCAGTGTTTATTTTGTAGTGATGCTGAGGTCATAGCATTGGCAGCACATTAGTAATAGAGTCTATGTTTAAATATGTTTTTTTATGATGCCAGCAAATTAATATTTTTATGATGGAAGTTAACGGCAGGGATTAAAAGTAAAAAGTTTAAAAGTTACAGAAATGATTTCAAAAAGAAAAATTTACAAGAACGAAAATAAAAATATTAAATTACAGGAAAAAAATATTTAAACTTAAATTTTTAATCGTGGGAGGAAGCGTTGGAGCTGAAAAAACTTGCCAATGATTAAGAAACAACAAGGTGGTCTGATAGAGTTGTCTTTGACATGAACTACCCGAATCTGATGCTCCCAAGTAAGAAGTAAAATCAAACTTCGTCAAACGCTTTCTTGTTTATTAATTTTTTGTAGTGTAATATTGTTTATTAAATTTGGATTTGGATGAATGGTTTTTCAACCATTATTCCCCCACTTCAGCGTTATTGCTTACAACATTATTCCTTATGGATAGTGTATTTAGGCAATCATCAAAAGTGGAACATCCACGGTCAATCTCATCATCAAAGTCGTGGAAACTTTAAAAATGTAGCAACATACTTCTGGAATAAAAACAAATAGTCTATTTGAAGCTTTGAACATTTTTTTAAAAAAAAGCTTATAATAAAATAAAACAAATGAATTAAATTAACTTGCATACTTGAATCTTTTAAAAACCTTTTTCAATTAACTTTTTATTCATGTAACTAAGTTTTATCTGAGGCTTAGGAGACCTGATCCATGAACATTTAAGTGAGAAAAAGTGTAATTTGTGGTCTTAAATTTGTCCTTGGGATTCTTAATTACTCGCGCTTCCCTTATTTTGTAATGGTAGCCTAAGCCTTTAAATCCCCATTAATTGTCATTATGGGTATTTGTAACAGTAATTCATGAGCGATTATTATAGCTTCAGAGGATGTTATGGGCTGATGGCAGACCACTGGTGAGCTACAACTTCTTTATGAATTAATACTCATAAACTTGATAAAGCTTAATATATTTATTATTTTGTCTTAAAAGAAGTTTTAACTGTAGAGTTTTATAATTAAAAAAAATCATAACTTAAAAAGTTAATCTAAACTGAGTCTTAATAGTTATGTCTTCTCTCTTCTTTTGTTATTTTTTTCAGCGACTCTTTACATCAATGTTAGAGAAGCGTGTGTACTTCTCCTTGAATTAGAACATACGGATGCTTCTTCTTTTATGTTTTTTCTTTTCTTTTCTTTTCCCCTTTCTCAAACGGTACCTAACTCGTGTGAATTTCCTTCATAAAATTAAACATGGTCACCCCTTTTCTCCATTTTGGCTAGTTTGATTGGGACACTCTTCGTATTTGATTCTGTGCCAAGGTTTGGATAGGATAATATTATTGAAGCTAATATTCTTATCCAATTCTATGTATGCCAAAGTGCCCAACGAGGAATAGGAATGTGGTTTATTCATGTTCTTAGCTTACCTTAAGCTTTTTGTTTCATTTCAACCTTATCCTCACAATGGTTCGTTCACACAAAATCATCACTATAGGTGATATGAAACTAAAATTACTTCGTTAAACCACCGAAAACTAAGAGATAAATGTTAATATTGTTAAATAAAGTTCAATTCAAGACATGAAAAATGACAATATTCTCATAGAAAAAAGAGTAAAATATAAGTTTTGATCTGAAGTGGATGAGATAGTTGACTTGACCGAAGTACAATGAACTTGTCTAATTTGTCTGATCTCTTCAATCAGAGCTGATATATTCTTGTACAATTGTAGAGCTCAAGTGAACAGGGTGAAACAACTACAAAGATATTTTTTGATGCTCAAGTCACTAAAAATCTCAAACAAAGATCAAAGATAATAAATGCCTACTTGTAACATTGTCATTAGTAGAATTTGTAAGAGCAAATGTGGGCTGGATTTCTATATTTAAGGCCCATATATCATATATGGTCGGTAAAGAGAAATTACACACTATTTAGGATATTATTCGACTAAAGTCAACATTTCAAAGAATGCAGCTTCAATATCCAAATTAGCTCCTGAGCCTCATCCGTAATTAATCGAGATTTTAGGGGGAAAAATCATCGTTCATCATTCAAATTAAGTTGCAGCTCTGAGAGTAGCTCCATTTTCGTTTAAACAGAATTCCCACAAAACAATATCATACTATTATTCAGGAAGATCAAAGTCACGTTCTCTAAAATGTGCCTTGTCATGTCTAGAAAGTGGAGTGGACCAATGGGATAAATTATAAACTGCATGTCCAAAAGTTTGATTGGTTGAATTGTTGAACCTCGAAAGTGGGGATTGACTAATGAAATTCATGGCTTTAGAAATATCTATGATGAGAATTGAGGACATTTTAGGTGGCAATCTACTTATCAAATCATGTCTGATTTTGTTATCTGCTCACCCCTCATGGTGCCTCAAGCGTTCTTTTGCCCCATATCTAATATAACATAAATTTCAAAGCTAGTGGTTGAGTCTCACAGGCACCATTTGAGGATGTCATGCCATGCGTGATGCATCCCTTGTTGCTGTATCAACAAAGCTTGAGAAACAAAACCTAATTTCCAAACTAGGTAAGCTAATAGCGCTTAAGAAAACATTAGTTGTTAACTCGTTATATATTTATTTAAGGTCAAATTCAAGTTTTCTACTAGAAATAATAATAAAAGAAAAAGATTACACAGTATCAATGTAAAATTTTTTATATAATTATTCAATCATAATTTACTATATATAATAAATTTATTTATTTTTAAAATAATTTAAACAAAAAATTATAATTAAATTATAATATAAAAATATTTTTCATTATCCGTGCGCATTAAACTCTAATAATAATAAACAAATATATCAAAACAGAAAACGTATTCCTAGATGTAACTAGTCCATGACCAAAAGCACATTAAATCCGAGCAAATCTAGTCCAGCTAAGTGATGGTGACACTAAAAAAAGGAGATGAATGCTACGTGTCTACCTTTGGTTAACTTCGAGAATGGATCCCACATGTTTATTTATTATTAGTGCTACAAAACAGGAACCGAATCCAATATAAATATTATATTCGTTTATTTATTTATTTTTCTTTTAATTCTTTTAACAAAATTACGTGGTATTTTGTTTTAGGATTTATTCATAAGTAACAGTTTGACGTTTTTTTGAAACGTGCCTGAGCAAACTACAAAGTTAACATTCAACCAATTTCTGAGTAGAAATAATATAATAAGGTTCCATAAATTTGTTTTTCAATTGACATTAATTTCAATATTATTTCCTTCCCTTATTAGTTTGTTTGCTTGCTTGACTCGTGATCGTGTACAAAAAAAAAAACCTTGTAGGCATTAATTATTGAGTTGTAACATTTATCCATCCACGACAGCTTCGTCTTCAATAATACAACGCCTTTTATTGAAAAAAATGAATTATTATTATTTGAATATATATATATATATATATATATATATATATATGTGTGTGTGTGTGTGTGTGTGAATAGAAACGATAGATTCAAATTAAGTCTCCCGGAAGTTTGAAAAAAGAAAGTATTACAAGCCAAGTTCAGTTAATGCTTATTATTATTAATTGATGCTATTGTCAAATAGTACGCCCATGAATTTCATCTCTATGGAAAGTTTAATAAATGTTCATTTTTATCACTTCCTCCTTCTTATTATAATTATCATATAAAAAAAATTTATAATAATATTACCTCTATTTTTATGTATAAGAAACAAGAATTTGATCCATCAAGAACAAAAGTGATTAAATTAATTAACTTTAATTAATACTTTTTTCATCAAAAAAATAAGTGTTGTATTTGAAAAAAAAAATGTTTCGAAAGTACAATCATAAAAACTAAATTGCAACTTAATTATATTCGCAATGATGTTATAATCTCTATTGTGATTAGATCACTCTAGATTATTTGAATTTCTTACATAAATTGAATAAAATATGAAGAACTTATCCGAAATAAGGTACCTATTAAAACATTGTCCTATGCCTGACAAAGATGATAATCTAAGATGGTTAAACACATTTGTTTTAACATCTTTTCTTCATGGTCAAAATTTTCACCTTCGAAAATGATGCATATTGTTTCCCTTGTTATCTTTTCAACAAAAGATCAAATAAGTTTGATAGACATGATAACTTGCGTATATCAGTAAAAATGAGTAAATGGAACAGTGTGTATTGCATGAAATAGTGTGTCCAAATGCAGATTGACTGAGTAGAGTAGTATGAGTAAGTTAGTTAGAGAGAAAAAATTTTATGATTTATGATCAAGCAAAATACATTCATTGCGAATCAATTACATTTTCGATCTAATAAAGCAACAAAGCCGACCATAAGTTTGGTTTATGGTTAAACCAGTTGGACTAGCTTGAGTCTAATGACTATGATCTTCTGCATTTCATTATTGATGCTCATTAATAATCAAATTTGAAGAATGAAACTCCTCTCACATAAATTTCACCCTCTCCAAGATTTTACCCATAACAATAAGCGAAATAGATTTATCCCCACCCTTTCCTTATTACCCCAAACAAAGGTAAAGGTACTCATAAGTTTAATTTGCTTCAAGATAGAAGAGCTATATGCCAATAATGGCTAGAGTAACTGAAAGGGTATGTAAAAATGAAAATTGACATGGTTGAATTCACATGTTGGTCTTCTTTTCACGAAAAAAACTGTTTTCTGTTCATGTTTTATACTCTGCCTTTTATAGTTATTACAAAAGAGATAAGAAACAAAAAATTTGGAATAAAATAAATAGAAAGAGATAAAGAATAAACAATAAAAATAGAATAAATCTATACAACTTGAAATTGACCTGGGTGAATCAACATATTGACCTTTTCTTTTTACGAGAAACTTAATTTTTTTATTTGTATTATTTGATTTCTTATAATAAAATAAAATGTAAGAAAAAAGAACATAAATTTATAGCATAGAGAGATAAAAGGATATTATTAAACTACGCTAGCAGTAGTATAAGAGTAAAATGCCTTTTTAATATACCAAACAACGTTATTTTTCCTATTTAATTAAAAGTAACTGAAGTATTGAGAATTTTTTATTTCAAGTCTTGCCAAAAAAAATACGCAAATTCAACTCATCTTTATGTTACATGTAATTATACTTTTACAAGTATCAATAGACGTATTTTATAATCATGGACGACAAACCGTAATAGAATAGCATTCCGGCAAAACCCCACAGTAAAAACGTACATTCCCTCTCAGAGAGTGTTTTTTTTTTTTTATCATTAAATGCACTCACTCAGAGAATGTGTTTGAAAAGGAAAATGAAAATAACATAACAGAAAATTTTGTATTTTTTTTAATGAAACTTGCACTTTTTAAACTATATTTTAATTTAAAATGCTTTTATTTTTATATTCTAAATCAAACACACCATTATTAATGCAAACCAAACAACAAAATTGGCGCGTTTATAGATCCAAGCTGGGTTTCAATTTCAATTATATATCTAATTACAACAAAAACAACGGTGTTTCAGGAGGCTGATTTACCTCTTGGTTGACACACTAATTGTTTTCACTACTCTTAAAATTTCCCATAATTTGTTGATAATTTTTCTGACAATTACAAATTTCACACACCCCCGTTGATTAAAATACCTATCTACGAGTACTATTTTAATTACAATCACAAGAAATCAGTAAAGCACCACGCAACACCCTGCATTTTCTTCCCCTTTCTTTTGTCAAAAACAAAATTCCACAACATCGGGTGTCCACGCACAGTTCCCATTTTAGGTTCTCCTCAAATCAACCACCACCACGCTCACATTGTCGGAACTCTGCCTAACCAACGCCAATTTGGTCAGCAGAATGGAGGCGTTGGAGCAAGCCTTGTCGGAGCAGTCCACCGCCATCTCCCTCCTCGGAGACGAGGGCGGCGATGGCGGCTTCTGCGCGTTCAGACACATCCGCACCACTTTGCATGCGATGTCGTTTTGCACTGTGTCCCATAGCCCATCACTCCCTAATATCAAACACTCATCCTCCTCACTACGCTCAGTTACCGTTACCTCCGGTTCCGAAATTACATACGGCTTCAGATAATTGTCCCCTGCACAACACAAAACACAAAACACGACAACGTTAATAATTCAGAATGATAGAGATACAAGGTTGGTCTAAATTGTAAAGAAAGAAAAGAAGGAAAAAGGGAAGGACATAGGTTATGGGTTGGAATCCCATCCCAACAAACAACCAACATTCGCCAATAAAATAAAATAAATAAGAACCCTCCAATCTGCTATAATGCGCCGCGCGTGTATTTATTGATTACTCACCTATGGCTCTGGACATAGCCAACACCCCAAGCACTCTAGGTCCGTCCCAATATATCACGCGCCCTCCCGCTACTTGGATCCGAAGCAACTCGTCGGGTCGGTCCGGCTGCTCAAAATAAAAACCGAACCCAAATCCAAACCAAAAAGGTTAGTCATTAGTGCACATGCCCAACACACACACACACACACACAAACGAACCAACTTTTTATCCTCCACTATACAACAGTGGAGCCACGACAATCAACCCAAATGACTCGCGCGTGTGGGGAACGTGCCAACCATATCAATTCAGATCCCAAACCAATAAACGCATGATAAAGAAAACTCTTCATTATTAGTATTGGTTGGTTATTTACCTTGTGATCGTCGGAGAGTGGGACGGCTACGTTGTTGCGGCAAAGCACGGCGCGTGAGTCGCCGCAGTTTGCCACGATGATTTTCTCCGGCGTGACGACGGCCACAACTGCGGTGGAGCCCACAGCGTCGCAGTGCGGGGTCTGAAGCTCGCACCTGCAACTTGGAGTCTCGTTGTTCTGACTCCACCTTAAAACCTCTTCGTCCATGCGCGCGAAACACTTTTTCATCGTTGATTCCCATTCCAAATTCTCCTTCGCTTGGTGAACCTCTTCCTTCACTATCTCGTGTAACCTCTCCTTGCACATCGTCGCAACCTATATATATATATAAAAACACGTTAACTAATTAGCAAACCAGATCCGAGAAAATAAAATTAAAAAAACGGACTAGAATTTTAAAATTTATAATTTAGCATTTACATGTGAGCAACCGTGGCCGTCGAAAACAGCGAAGAAATGAAACCCTAATTTTTTATCATGAGATAAAGTTTCTTGGCAAAACGATGGACGGACCGAAACGGCGTCTTCCATGTCCCTCCTCCTTCCACAAACGGACGTTACCCCATACCTCGGATACTCCTCGACAACTGTTGGACTTGTGGAGTCCAACGTTGGACTCTTCGAAGAATAATTCGGAACAACCTCAACTACCTTCGATTTGGAACTATGAACCGCGTTATCGCACTCCCTTGCCGGAGAAGCGCGCCTATCCAGCCTCTGGCGCTTCCGGCTGTTCTCCAGCGGCGGGACTGACACGTCAGCAGCTATGTATTTCAAGGGCAAAAGGTCCAAACTCCGGCGTGCGGAAGGGCGTGAGGTGGGTTCGATGGGAGAAGAAGTCTCGGCGGCTTCTCCAACAACTCCACAGCAAATCCCAGCCATTCCAAAACGAAAACCAGAAATAAAAAAAGAAAAAACTTTTATTTGTATAAATACTGAACTCTCTTTGAGGTTAGCGAAAAGGGAGAAAAAAAATGAAAAGCAAGTGGGGAACGAACGAACGAACGAACGGTTATGAGTCTTATATGGGAAATGAAACGCAGGATCGACTGAAATGGCGTTGGGAGAGAAGCTTTTGAAGAGGGGAAACGGGGCAGGCACCTGGGGGCCACACACCCTGCCCGTCACCGTCACGGGCATCACCCGACACATACAGTTGGAATGACGTCGAACCATTTAATACCCAGATGCAATCCCAGCCCTTCATCGTACCTCTCCAAACCTCTTATTCCGACACGTGGTGCTGTCTTTTATGATCCAACACGTGGACCAATCGGAAGGATCCACGGTAGGTCGAAACTTGTTCCTTTTCTGACACGCATGTGGTCCTTTACCAACACTCTCTCTCTCACCCGCTCAATATTATTCCTTCTTAATTTCTCTCCTTCGCATTTTTTATTTTTTCTCTTTTCACTCTGACACCGACCGGAGGATGCTACCACGTGGCGACATCGTAGAATACGAAATTCTTGTTTGATTCTGATCTCGCATCGTTGACGCCTCACAAGTCGCATCAAAACATCATTCTCGTTTTTATTTGATTATACCCGCGAAAAATTTACTGCAATAGTAAAAGGAATATTTATATTTCATTACATCATTTTATTTTTTTATTAGTTTTTAAATTTTTATTATTTTTTCTAATATTATTCATTATTCTCATATTTTTAATTTTTTAAAAAAACTTTTGATTTTTTTTATAGTTAAAATAGGTAGAACACATAGTACCTCTCTCCACTAATTAAGTTTAAAAAATTAAGCCAAAAGGCAATACGTGGATTTTCTTTTCAAATGATTTTTGTTTGAAATGATTTTTATACTATGAAACAGGTCTAAGTCTAACACTCTAACGTATTTATTGATTTTATCAGGGATATGAAACAGGTCTAAGTCTAACTCTTAAAAAAAAATAGTGTGTCTCATATCTCTATTATATTACTTTTATAATTTATTCAATTTTCTTCTCAACTTTCTTTTTTATTTATTTCACACGACCAAATTTAATCTTAAAAAGTTAGTCACTCCGTTTCTTTTTAATTGTTGGAGTTTCGGAAAAGTTTTATTTTTATTTTTACAAAATAAGATTAAATTACAAATAAAAAGGAATGGAGGTAGGAGTAGATTGAAGAGAAGAAATGGAAAAAGGTGGTAAATGTGTGTGAAGTTTGAAGATTGTCCATTGAAGACGTGTAGGATGGCATGTGAAAGGTGCACCAATATCTCAGGTTCCCAAAATTGCTTACTGGACGCGTGGCCACTACCTACGTGGACCCACGACACGTTCCCCTTTCCACCACTTTTATTTCATGCTAATTACTCCCTTTCTGCCATTTCATTTCATATCTCTCTTTTAAATAATGCACACACGCAATTCATTACGATTAATACTTTTAAAACATTCTTCAAACACCTTTTATTTGTTTTTAGAATAAATACTATTATTATTATTTTGAGATATTAAATATTTTTATTTTTATTTAATATTTTATTCAAGTATTAAAAATATTTATAAAAAAAGTAATATTATTCATTAGTTATACTATTTTCACAATAAAATAATTTTATTTCACTAAAATATTTTTATCAACTGCATTAAACAGTTATAACTATATATTTATTAATGTAATTACTTCGTAAGGATATTACTAAAAAGAGTAATTACTAATATTTCTATTTTATGTTTAAAGTGACAAATAATTTTAAACAGAAAAAATATTTAAAAAGTGACTAACAAAATGAGACAAAGAAAGTAGTATATTAAAGTGTTATTTAAAATATTGGAAAAAAGTTCAAAAAAATATTATTGATATATATCATGTTATAATTTTTAAAGAATGTTTACTGTGATTTTTAATTTTAACTTTTGCGACAAATCTAACTTAATTGATTAAATAACCTAGATGAATTAGTATAAATTTTGTGGTACTTAGAATTTGATTATTATTGATATAAAAAATTCAATTGCTTTAAAATTTACTCTAATATTAAAATATTTTTATTTTAATACCAATTCTTTTAAAAAAATACCAATCTTGTTTTTTATATATATTTTTATTAGTCATGTCATCGTTTTATAAAGAATAAAATAAATAGAAATAAAAATTAAAACCAAATAACTTTATATTATAAAGAGATGTTTGTTTCACGATATGACGTTGTATCCTCAAGAATCGCATTTCTAAAAATATTATAACTAAACCTTACATTAACTTTTGACATTTTTAGGAATACATTTTAAATTTTAAAATTAATAAATTGAAGTACAAATGGAAATTGTATGGGTTGGAAAATAATATTCTCACTCCTTCATATGTGAATAAAAAGTAAAAAGTGTGTTAATATAAAAATGTAAGTTTTTTTAAATAAAATATACTCAAAGATATTTTTTTATTGCCTGTTAATATATTAAATATATGAGTAAATAATTCTATAATGTAAGAAGATTTCGTAAAATAATGGTCCAATAAAATTAAGTTATTGAAGTCAAAATTTTATTATCAATACTTTAACCAATATTCTAAAATTAGTATTAATATAAAGAGTGCTTAACTTAATTAATTGAATAATATGTCTAAATTATTATAAACACGTTAACACAGTCTTCCATTTTTATGTGGAAGAAAATCACCGTTAATAACACCTTTGCTTTTAAAATTTGCAAATTAATGTCAGTTTCTGCCGTCCACTTGCAAATTAATGTCTATATATATATATATATATATATATATACTGGGATATAAAATATATTTTAAAATATGTTATATAATATTTTTCCAAAAAACATGTTCAGGCAGGTGAAGTTATTTTTCACTCAAATATGTTTTTAGTTTGTATAAATTTATGGTTTGCATTTAGTTTCTAGTCTTTCAAAAAATTAATACTAGTTTAGTTTTCATAAATCACACTGGTAAATTGTTATTATTCTTGATATTGGATAAATGGTCTCTAGGATTTGAGACACTTAGCTAGAAATATTTGCGTGTTTATGTAATTTAGTTGTTTTTGGGTTAAATATTGAGTTGTATTTGTCCTCAACCCGTATCATATTGAAGCTGAACATTCTTAAGAGGATTCTCTATATCCTAATCCATTTGTTATTCCAAGATCTTGAGATCAATGTCCTAGGCAATTACAATAGGTCCAGGGGGTGTGGGCATAGGACTATATATCTCGAGTGATAAACTCTTCAATGGTCAATCAATTATGGAGCCAATGATCGACTAATGACCTAAAGACTCATTAGCACACGACTAGGTGGATACATATCCCTACAATCTCAAGTGTAGAAGCACGGAGAGACTAAGAAATTATGATTTGTTAACATACAATTGCTCCATAACTAGCCTGTGTAGAAGTCACATGACCAAAGGATACAATTATGAAAACTAAAATCAATAGAAAAAAATAACCATAAAATCTAAAAAAATTGGCCAAATTTATGAGTATTAATATTCTCTTTTACCGTTGTATTAAATGTAAGTAGGTGAATTTTAACCAAAGTCAATCATAAAGAAAATGAGTTAAATTAAAAGGGTTCCATTCTTTTGATAGAATTTGAGAAGTTAGTATCTGGACATGTTCCTTGCAAAGT
Organism: Glycine max; assembly: GCF_000004515.6. Taxonomy (NCBI): domain Eukaryota; kingdom Viridiplantae; phylum Streptophyta; class Magnoliopsida; order Fabales; family Fabaceae; genus Glycine; species Glycine max. The sequence continues at coordinate 5,371,225 of NC_038250.2, forward strand.
GAACAAATGTGTAAAGTCAAAGTTAATTAAGATTATAAGATGCTTTAATTGAAATAGATTTAATTGCATATTTTGACTTTTTATTTTCACAATTTCACATATTTTGTCAGTAGATTTTTTTCTCTTTTTTTTTTAATTTTACAAATTGTTATTCATTGGCCATTCATTATTTTTAATTGACTTTGACATGACAATATTAATTATTGTAACATTGACATTCTGGTTCAGTTAAATAAAAAATACACAAAAATTGAGAGAAAAGATAAAAGTATAATTTTGAATAAAACATTTATAAAAAGGATAAAAATGTTGGACGTGGGATTAAACCCTTAACTCCTTCCTTCTCCAATAGTGTCAATGTCAAAGACAGTTGATTTGTTCGTTTTAAAATATCATTACTGTATTTGTTAATTGCACTTTTTGTTTCTAAAAAATATTATCATTGTGCAAGTTTTTTTTATTTAATATTAGAAATTATTATTTTAGTTTTAAAAAATAATATAAATATTATAATATTAAAAGAAATAATATAATATAAGTGATGTGATAAAAAAATAATAGAGACGAAAAAGAAAATGAGGTGAAAAATTTAAGATGGAAAATTTATCCATTAAATGTTTTTATTTTAACTATACAAATTTATTTATTGATATTTAAGATTATAAATTATTTATATTATTTAATAATTAAAATTGAAATTAAAAAGTACAATAATGATATTTAAAAATTATTTTTTATTTAAAAATCAACAATTTAAATGTTTTAGTGACTTTTGAAGTTAAATCATTTTTCTAAAAGCTTAACTCTACCTTTTGTTTTTACCACCTTAAGTTCAAATTTTCATGTACTTTAACCCTTATTTTTTAAAACATTTATTTAGTATTTTTTTATCTGTATAGAATAATTTAAAACGATAATAATGATCTCAATTTTTGTACTCTAGTGTCATTGGTATTCTTTTATGACATTGGCAATGTTATTCTTTAATGCCATAAAGTTTAGTATCGTGTTGTTTATGGCAAATTAAAACACTGGGAGGCACTTGGCTCTGCAATTTCCAACGAAGCTCAATGTATCCCCACCATGTTGCCACGGGAAGCCCAACATACACGCGTAACAGTGGACAAATGTCACGGCTAAAACGCCGTGTTATACGGTGGGATAATAATACAATAACACCAACAATCCAACATTATACGGAAATTTTAATAAATTATTCCTTTTAATTTTTTTTCCTTATCAATAAAAAAATGTCTATCTTTTGAATAAGAATGTTTTTCTCTGGTTATTTAGTTTCTTTTATTGATGTGTTGCTTAATTTTAAAAGTAGGAAATATGACAGAAAAAAAAAGGAGACACCAGATTTGATTCCAGTATTTTTCACAGTGATTTTCCTTCAACATAATTATTTATTCTATATTTAACGTAGCAATCAATATTCAAATTCAAATTCTGAACGACTTCATATAATAATAAAATTAGAGAATTGAATTTGAGTGTCATTAAACTTGATTTTATATAATAAATGTTTGAGTATAATAAATAAAATTAATTCTGTGTCAGAATCTCAAATTGATTAAATGCGATAGAAAAGTAGCTTTGAGTTGAAATTTGAAACTTGAAAATCTACACAACATTTTATAAAAATCACAAGCAGAAGCAGTGTTTTTAACTAACAACTTTTCAGAGAGAGTTTGTATAAATATTAAGTATATAATTAAATTTTAATTTATAAGAGAAACTTAACCATTTTATTTTTATATTTCTTTTCCAATAAAAAATATAGATAATTGTTCATAGATTGAAGAATAGAGTGCAACCATTACACCTGTTACTAATTAACTGCACATAGTGGCCTTATGGTTATTTGCTGACATATTGGAGGTTTTGGCAAAAGAAGAAAAGTAATGCTATATCTTACAAAAAAAATCTTAGAAGAAAGCTCACGAATTCTAAATCAACCCATAAACATATGCATCACCATTCATAGGAGGGAAAAATAAGCATTATTATCCCCAATAAAACAACACCAATTAACATTTCGTGTGTATTGCTAGAAATTTGTTTCGCGCGTTTAAGCAATTTTCAAAGAGAAATCATGAAAAAGTTAACGAGATCTCAGCTTGTAAAGCCAACTTTACAAATCAACAAGATTTTGCCGGTCCACGTGTCAGCCTATCACCAAATTGGTTGCTCACCTGAGTCCTGACCTCATTCTACCTCTTAGCTATTTTTTTTATCAATTAATATATTTTTTAATTTCATAAAAAAATATCAACAAGTTAGAAATGCTTCTATTGTGTGGTTTATAATAAATATACTATAGGTAAGATTTTTTAAAACACTATAGGGTTTTCTTCCCTTTTCTTCACTTCTATTGTTATGATTTCTTTTATTATTGACTATTAATATTCTTGATCTTTAATCTTTACCTGCTGTAAATGCTTTTTGACTACTTTTGATGCCTTTCGTTCTTTGTGACCATACATTATATTTTCTTGATGATGGAAACTGTTTTTATTTAACTACATGTAACATTATTTCTTGGTGCTGCTTTAGATGTTAGTTTGCCGAAGTTTAATAGTAATGTGATAGGGAATGTTCCTTTCTAAATCTAATATATTTTTTCAACGTTGTGCAAGGAGATCTTTGTGATTTCTTGGGGAAAAAAAAAGAAACTTTTAAACCAACTACAAATGTGACAACACTTGATATATTTTAAGGTATTTGAAACTGTCATGCCTTGATTTTTTTTAATAGTTCTGTTTCCAGTTAGAAGAATAGTTTAATCAAAGTTTAGTTCATTACTTTCAGTTCTAGTGAATAATAAATACCAAAATTACTAAAATAATGTGATGTATGGTCAATCACTGCTGGAAACTTGAGTAATATTGTGTCATGTGAGTGTCTTGGTGGTCTCCTTATCTTTTAAAATCGTTACTAATATTTTACCGAAATGACATAAATGCTTAAATGATACTAAATTAATATTTTTGTTAGAAGAAGAAAAATGTTTCTTTAGCTATAGGTGGTGGATAAGATATCCTCCAAAGCAGGGGGGAAAGAAAAACTGAAAAAGAAACTACTCAATATATACCTCTACAATTAGAAATAATAGTCTCTACCCATTAGGCTATTTTCCTAATGGCCCACGTGATTAGGAGAAATACCATCTAAGCCCATGAATGCAATGTTCAATCACTTGGCCCAATGTCTTCACCCAAAAAATAGTTGAACTTCAATGTGAAAGAGCAAGCCCAAAGAAGTTGCACAACTTGTCCAAGCAGACCAACGCAGACAAGTATCATTGTCATCACCCACTTGAGCTGTATATTGGTGCAAAATTATTATTATTATTATTTTCACTTTACATGCAATAGTTTATGTAATCGTAATATATATATATATATATATATATATATTACGTTAAAATGATTTTAATAACTCCTGCGTTTGCGTTAGATCAAAAGATTTAATTATAATGAATTTTATTGCTATCATATATCATTATTCTTTAAAATCATTTTATAAAACTAGTTTTATAAATTTAAAAGAGGGTAGGAGAACAACTGAATAAGCTTGTGAAAGTGAAATGTCATTTGTCAAATTAAGTTTCTTCGAAAACCAATGAGTAGATTAATTACAGGACAACATGTTTGTTTAGTCGTCTTCACTGCCAAAAGTCTCCTAAAATACAGACACACGTGCTAGGTGGCTCCAATTGTCAGAACTTCTCTAGACTTTGAAGTGCCTGTATTATACTGAACTTTTGGAACAAGAGAAATACTTCCATAATATAAGCCGAAATTGATATATCTGAATTCCAACAATAAACTTAGAAGCACAAACAGAATGCATGATTCGGGTCTCCATAAAATTTAATTTAAAAATAGATATATGTATTAAAGTACAAAATATATATGCCATATGTAATTTTTTTTAATATAATCCAAACTACCCCTCCTTTTCAGCCATCTTCATTGATGATTGATCCATCTCTACAAAGTAACACCAGACTTGAGGACAATTATATGGAGATTACTCCAACATTAGACATAATAGGTAGGTTATGTAAAGCTATGCTAATGTACAATAAGAGAAAGGGTAGCTGAATTCCCCTGCAGATACACAGCAATGCCTCTCTCTGACGTTGTAAACAGGAATGAGCATGAAGTCAAACATGATATATATACTTGATCAAGTATCCTTTCAGAGACTGTGACTGTGACGTCGCCGTGTATTCTGGAGGAACGGTCTGTGTCATAACAAGGGGGCTAACACTGTTTTTGCGTTACTATAAGCGGAACACTCTCGAGCTTCCAAACATAAGGAAAATGTGGACACTTATAGGCTCCTAGCTAGTTGCTCTTTGAAGGAGGGGGCTCCCTCAGTGTACATCTACAGCCGACATGTGGATATATTGTTCCATGAGAAAAAAAAAACAACATATTAAGACACGTTAACTAGGTCTATGATATGTGATCTTCTTCTCTCTCTCTCTATGTTTCAAACTAGCTAGGCCATGTTAATTACTATAATGTTTACTACATTAATTCTCTTGTACTATAATATATTCAATTTGATTCCATGTGGTTAGTTGAGTTTTTGGACCCGTTAGGAAGAAAATGTGGAAAATAACTAGAAGGTTTGGATTTGGAAATTGTAGTGGTCATGAGGATAATTAAGATTCTAATAAGTCATGCATAGATTAACAATGTCAATGTTTAGGTGTTTTGATTGGAATTAAATATGTTGACGTGAAGATATATACTATAAAAATATATATTGTGAGTTTACACAAATATTTCATAAGATTCAGTCATTTTATCATATCATGTTATATTTAAGGAATATGAGAATTTACAAACAACCAGTACACACTGCTTAATAAACTAAAATAAACTCGTTCTGTACCATATCATCATATATGTGTATTTTACACTAACTATGAAAATTAAAGTTTTTCATAATATATGTAAATTTAAATTAGTGATAAATGCATTGTTTCATAACACTTCACACATCTCATTTCAAAGAATACAAATAAATAGTTGGATTGTAGTCGGCAAATCATTACTTGATTCAATGAAAGAGTACCCTTTTTTTTTACTTCTATTGAAACCATAATTTAAGACCTAAAATCTTGTTAAAAAATAACTTAAACTGTAATTTTAACTTGTTAAACGTATTATCTGTCGACTTTTAAATTTACATTATCCAAAGTAAGGTTTTCAACGTGCAAATTATAGTCTAATCACACCCTTTTTTGTTGAGGATATAATAGTTTTATAAGAAAATCTCTTCATAACTTTTTATTAGTGATAACTCGTGTGTAAAGGTTATTGATTATTTTGTAGAGGTTTTATGGAGAGGTTACTACTATTAGTTCTCTGGAATTTATGTAGCTGAAGTGACTTCTAATTGTCAGTTAGTGTCAGTTTCTTTCACCACTTCAATACCTTACAGTTAAATTTTCCTCCTCTCTGATTCCTGTCCGGACTTGCAGTTTTCTGGATGCTCCGACTTGTACGTGTAAACTGTAAATTACTATTGTTTGGATCAGAGACAAACAAAGATAATAATAAATTCAACCTGTATTGTTTTTTTAATTCTTACTTGATTTGTGAAAAGATTATAACTGTACAATAAAGCTATATAATTTTATGTATAACACAAGGAGAAAAAGTAAAAATAAGTTTAATTTTCATATTTAAGTTAATGTAAATATTTTTATATTATTAATCAATAAAAAATACTGTAATATTAAATATATATTTTTAGACTTTTTTTTTTATAAAAGTTAATAAACTTTTTATCATATGATACTCTTTTATTAATTAGATGATGATACTTGGCCGTCTAAACATATTTTACATTCAAAATACTTTAACTTAATTAAATTTTGAAAAATAGAGCAGATGATTATGAAATAAAAAAATATTATAAAATTAATATAACTCTATCTAAAAGTTATTATAACTTGCCTAAAAAAAAGTTATTGTAATTGTTCATCTTGTTTTTCATCTCCCTTCACATTAACCGTAGAACTCAGAAATTTCATTTTCCATTGAATTTTTTTTTGGAGTTCAAGTATATTCTTTAAATTGCTTTACTAAAGTATCTTCCTTTGTTATGTTACCTTCATTGAACTGCACACTTATCTCAAACAAACAAACAAACCATCATATATTGATGAAGGAAAAAAAGAAAAACAAAGATAGTAACATGCAACAAGAGAGAAATCACAGAATTAGTATTCAAACATTTGAAGAAGGTAAACCTTGTCATTTTAATTGAAGAGAAGCCCCTCTAATTCCCTTTGTTCTATCAACCAAAAATGGAGGATCAAGAGAGAGAGAAGGGACAAGAGGAGAATTACAAAGCAACAACACTGATAAGACTTATAAATATAACTTCACAGCAACTTCTGTTTTTACTATAAATAAATAACTACTTAACTTGCTGTTGTTTCCCTAGCCTGAGTTCAAGATCCAAGTACTCCATTCCATGTTCCACAGGTTTAAAATCCGAGCTTTTATCATTTGAACATGGCTTGAGGAAGAGAGGCTGAGAAGAAATGCTACTCTTTAGCCTCTTGCAACTATTGTTGAATCTGTCCCCACAAGGAACGGTTGGTGATGATGATTTTTGGCCAAACATTGAAGTCAGTCCCACGGACAAACTTGTTTCAACATAATTGCTACCTCCCAAGCCATTAAATTTGTACTCCCTTGCTTTGACTACCCCTTCTTGTTCTGAATTAGGAGACCCTACATGGCCCAAGATAATTGAAGAAGAAGGTGAAAAATTATGGTCGCCACAATTTTCTTGTGTGGATGATATACATGAGAGCCTGGTTGTTGTGATTGTAGTTGCAGGGCTAGAATAACAAGCATGAGTAAAACCACAATCTAACTGGGTGGAGATTTCTGGTGCAGATAAAAAGTGATGGTTATTACCTAATAATAAGGATTTGATGAAATGATCATTTTTGTGATGATTTTGTTTGAGCCTAGCCCTGTCCCTTCTGTGGATATTCATGTGACCCCCAAGGGCTTGAGCAGATTTGAAGTCTCTTGTGCAAAAGGTGCAAGAGTAAGATCTTTGAGGCCACATGCTCCCACCAAGTAATCTAGCCGCATCTTCTGCAAAAGCTCTTTCTTCCCATGAGAAATTGTTGTTAATGACATCTCCAACTGCTGCTTCAAGGTGTGAGTACTGTGGCTTCAGGATTTGTTCTCTCTTCACATACATCCAGTACTGAGAGTCATTAGATCCCTCCATGATCACATGCAAAAATATGAAGCTCGGGGTGTAGGGATTAAGAGAGAAAAATATATATGAAGGTTCTATAAGGAAGAATTAAGCAATGAAAATAGCAAACGAGTGAAGTGAGTATACATGGCCAAGAGGGTTGCATGTTCCTGAAAAGATAATTGAAAGCAACTTAGGAGTCTATAAGAGAAGAGAAAATGACTAGCTCTAGGTCTGGTTATAGGTTCTGAATCTCTTTGGCGTTTGTAGTGAAGCTGATGTTGAATTTATTATTATTATTTTTACTTTTTAATTTCATGTAAGTGTAAAGTATTTATCTATTATTAATATTTATCGAAAATGTCCGTTGATCCACCTTTATCTACCTTTACCTTTAGTGAGATTAATTTCTTGTGTTTATTCTATGTAGAAAATTCAAATTTCAATACTTTTTTAAATTGAAGAACTCATATTCAGTTTTCATTCGAATAAATGTAATTATTATTATTTGCTTGGTTTGATACAAAAGCATAGTGGGGACTCTTTTGTATCAGATTTGATTTACACGGATGAAGGAGATAACGGTTATGATAGGAAGAAATAGTGAAATACCGCTGAACTGGATCCTTGATGAAGCTTCCATCAACCCTATACTATATAGTAATAGTGTTGACTTATGCCAATATATATGACTTTTGTTTTTCTTTTACTTATTTTTGGCTAAATAGTATATTTACTGTGAAAGTGTTTTCGGAACACGAATTAAATTAATTAGAACAATAAGTTGTCTTTAATTTTGACATGTTTATATATATAATATGATATGATATATAGTTATATACAATGTTATTAATTTTTATTATATTCAAATAATGAATCGAAACTGAAAAATTACATTAAGTAAAGGTCATTTATAATTCTGAACCAGTACCGTAACCTATCTGTTGTAGGCCTGTAAGATTTTACTACGTACTTCGAGTAATTTAAGTTTTTAAAATGTTATTAAAACAAATTTACCTACCAAATAGGATTTTTTTTTATTTTTTTAATTAAAACATCTTTAGAGATTGACATGATTGTAAATTTGATATTCTTATTTATCTCAACTCATTAATTTGTTTTTCTTGTAATTTAATTTACTAATTGAGTCTTCTGGTTTTTTTAATTCGATAATTTTAATTCCTAAACCCAAATTTAAAAGTTAATCGTTAATTGTTTACGTTGATCACCACTTATTTTAATTTCATGCATCTAATTAATATTCAATAAAAGTATGATATATGACAGTTAATATAAACAATTAATATAAATAATTAACGTAAACATTTAATTTTGAGGTTGAGAATTAAAATAATGGAATTAAAAAAATGAGAGACTCACTTAGTGAATTAAATTATAAAAGATTAAATTTGTGAATTAAAATAAACAAGAAGACTAAAATTACAATTAAGACTTAGAGATTAAATACTATTATCAAAGAGTCCCCTCTCTTCCCTTAAATTAAGGTTGTTTAATTTAAAATTATTTTATAGAATACTTTAAACAAACACAAGAAAACAAAATCAAAATAGTCCATAGAGTACACATCTGCATTTCAAAGTGTTGAATTCATTTCTTTCTGTCGTCCATGAAAAAATGATATATCAAAGTTTATATGGTAGCTAAGGGTCAACCTTGGCTAGCTCATAGTCACTCCACAGAATCTTGTAGGTTTTTACTCCTATATCACATTAAGCTAGCCCTCAAATTCATAGTCAAACTAATATATGATGGGTTATATTTTTACTCTTTTTTCTTTTCATCTACTAAATAAGAGAAAAAAATTAAATTTCAAAATTTATATTTTTCTCCTTTTCTTTCTCTCTATTTAAACATAGGCAAGTTAATTTGGGAATAACTTAAGTTCAAATTTAGTGAAAATATGCTTGGGCATGCGGGGATAGATAGGAGTGAAATTATATATCTTGAGTAGAGAAAAAGTTAATCCCCCTTTGTGAGGAAGAAGGATTGATGAGTTTGGTAAAAAAAAAGTTTTAAAAAATTTCAATCAATTTAGTTTATGAAAATTTTGAATAGAAAATGATAATATGAAGGTTTTAAGTACAAGAAACCTGAAAGAAAAATAAAAATTGCTTAATTTTAAAAATAGAGGCTTAATTAAAAAACTTAAAAATTAAAATTGCACTAAAATAATTAGACCGAAAGTGTGATTAAGGAAAAAATTATTTAATAAGATATTTTTAAAAATAATTATTTTCTCGTAATGAAGCACATCTAATAAAATCAGTATTAAGAAGCTCTCAATATTAGTAAGAAAAATTAGGTCTGTCAGAATTTAAATGCTTAATGTTTGTTGAGTGTTTTCAAATACATTATTTAAATTCTTTAAACCATGTAGAGCAAATTGGCTGTAAGTTATTATTACATTTTTTGTTTATGTTTAGTGGAATTTTCTGGGAGGAATATTGTTGTAGACGACAAAGGGCTTGTTAAAGAACCATTTCATTGAATTGGTCTTACTAAATCAGTTATACTCCCTAAATATATTATTCCTTAATCCTTGGACTTAAGCAAGAACAAGTTCCCAATAAAGAAAAGGATAAGGTTACCATTTGTGCTGACATAAAGAAATGGAGCTATCTGTGTGTTTATGCTAATTAATGTTTCTGCACAGTTGGTACTGAAAGCTATTAAGATACGACAAGTATGTTCCACAATTAATTAAGATTGAGCTTTAACAGCCAAATCTTGTACTCCACCATAATTAAAGTCATGTAATCGATGAGTTATTCCAAGTTCATTATACTCGCTATCAATTTATAATTTTGTATAGATTAATTTTATTAATTTAATACCTCATTGGAGTATTTAAATTCTTCTATCAAGATTAATTCACACTTCATTTACCTATATTATTTGGATTCGTAGAGGGATGAAAAATTGAGAATTTGAACTAGAATTAATAAAGTTTGCAAATTAATTTTGTTTAATTAATTGAATTTATTATAAATATATATGTAATGTTAAAACTATTTGAATTAATTTGAAAACCACTTTAAATAGATTTAAAGCAATTATTACAAAATCAATCATTTTTATTTATATAATAAGTTGTAATTGAATGATAATATAGAAAAAATAATTTTTTATACTATCAGTTTTTTTTTTTACAAACTATCAGTTTATTCCTAATTTCCTATTAATTTAAATTTATAACATATCAAATTAATATCAAATATATATTGAAGTAACTAAAATAAAATTTTATTATTATCTTTTGATAATTTGCTGGTTAGTCAACTAATTATTCCTTGGTCGTGGAGTTCGGACCACATCAAACATATCATAATCTTAAAAAGTACAATGATTAATGTAGTAATCGACAATCTAATACCTTTTTGGTGAAGAATATTCCAAACGATTCACATAAAATAATCTTTGAATTAAATAGTTTAAAGAAACATAAAAAAGAAGTGTGATAATTTGTTTTGATTTTGATATGTACTCATGTAGGGAAGATGATGGGTAAGATCTACCTATGACACTAGCGCATTCCCATGAAATATATTCACTTTTATATGCCCTTATTTTTTATTTTTTTTTACAAAAACTAAAATAAGAATAACATCTTACTGCTAAAATAAGAGATAAATTCAATATATATATATATATATATATATATATATATAATAGTTTAAATTATAGTACACTAAATATTCTAATAATTATGAATATTAAATTTTAAATAATTTAGATATTTATAAATAGATAATGTAACAGGTATTTACTTATATTTTGAATAATATATATCATATGTTGCAAAACAGTATTACTAAGTGTCAAATTCTATAAATTTGACATATTATACTTAAAATATAAATATAATAATTGAATTAATAAAATTTAATTTTATAATAAAAATATGTTATGTTATTTTATGATGTTTGACATCTTATATCCATTGATCCTATTTCATAAAATAATTAATATATTTATTAGAGTTTAATTTTGATAGATTATTAATGTTAAGATTTTTATACTATTAACAAATTAAAAGTGGCCCTAAATATGTTTTTCAAAATAATTACTCTAAAAGTTAACCATTTTAAATTATAAGATATTTTGTTATTAGATGATAGTGCAATAAGAATTAATAGTATCAATTAAATTCTATTTAATAAACTATACATGTGCACGAATGAACACATGCATGGCAAATACTAAATTGTATATAGTCAAGTCCGGTTTTAGTCTAATTTCATGAGTAAAGTTATTTTTTAAATATTTATAATAACATAAAGTTGTCACTGTTGTATAAAATAAAGATTAATAGACTAATATGGTGTGTACATGATTAGTTAATAACCTTGTCTCTTAATTGACTTGTGTACATGGGTGGCTCGTTCAATTGTCCAGTTCACCCAAAAATTAAAGATTACTAGGTATTATAGTGCAACTCACATTGAATTGAATATCCTTATCGTCTTCTAGATCGGTTTGGTACCAACAAGAAACAGAAAATTAAAATTCAGTTGAATTAAATACCTAATAGGTGTCCAAATATAGTGTTAATGAACAAGGAAAATAAAAATCAATACCATTTCTAAAACGACTTAGAAAATATTGTGAAGATAGTTCTAGATGCATAATTCCAACAGCACAAACACTGATAGAAAAGAAATTAATTATAGTAACATAGCATGACGCCGAACTCGATCATGGACTTGGGATGTCTTTACACTCAACTTGTGGAACTGGTAGTTGAAATATTAAATGATGTTACATTATACATGTGTAATTGTAACTTGTGATGTAGAGCATTTTTTTTTTCTTAATTATCGATTTGATTATCAAATTACTTTAAATAGTTGAATTTGATTTTCAAAAATTTAAAAATTTTAATTTGGTTATCAAATTATTAAAAATGAGTCAATTTAGTTCTCAAATTTTTAAAAATGAATCAATTTGATCTCTAAATTTTTAAGAACTTAAAAGACCAATTTGAGAAATAAATTAAACCTTTAAAAAATTTACATATCAAATTGACTTATCTTTAAGAACTTGAAGAACAAATTAATTCATATTTAAAAATTTGAGAACTAAATTGAACCATTTAAAATAATTTAGAAAATAATTTGATAACTAAGGTTTTTTTTTAATATTTTAAAATTTTTATAATTTACATACTATTGTAAATTTATATATATCTACAATTTTTATCATTTTTTTATTTTATGTTAAAATTGGAAATCCATAGAATATATAAATATACTTTAATTACTTTTATCATAATATTATCAATATATAGCAGTAAAAAACAATATATAGTACAGTAAAATTATTTATTTTTGTAATAACTATCTTTATTATTATTTTAACCTGATAATAATTATATGCAACAATTATTTGATTGTTGAATGGTGAATTCATGTTGAATCAGGACTGTCTAATTAATAGTTTATTTTTTATTAATTGCTTGAAATGTTTTTTTAAATAAGCATTTATTTGATGTTGCATTTTTAATTTTTGAATTATTATAGAAAGTTTGTATTATTTTAATTTATATTTTAGAGTATTTTTTTCAAAATGTGGAATATTTTTTTATAATATAGTTAGTATTATTTCGTATTAAAGTAAAAAAATTATTTCAACAGGATTATTATTTAATCAATTAAAAATATCAAAATAATTAAAAGTATTTTTATTTTTTACTAAAGTACTTTTATAAATGACTTATATAAGAACATGTAAAATATATAATATTGTAAATTTATGTAAAATATTTACAAAGTTTTTATTATCTTTATTAGTTTTTTTACATTAGATGATCTATAGTATATACAAAATGTAATTTATTTTTTAATATTGGTAATATACAATATAGTAAAAAAATTATTTATTTTTATTATTATTACCTTATAATAATTAATTATAATAATTATTTTCATAATGAAAATTATTACGAACTGTGAAAATAAAGATTGTTTATTTAAATTATTTTTACCATTCAGTAAACAGTTACATGGTTATAATATGTTATAGTATATTAGTTAGTATTATTCTAGTATATTAATTATTTCATCATATAATATTGAAATATAATATATAGTATGAAACATAATATATTTTAAATTAGTAATAATTGCACGGTTATCTACTAATTATTATAAATTTGAAATATATTATAATATATAATATGGTATAAATTGTATAAAAATATTATAATATAATAATTAATATTAATATTTATTTACTATCCAATTTATAATAAATTATGTTAACCTTGTATACAAGTTTCTTAAATATCTGTGCCAAATAAGCGTCAAGATTCGGGAACATTCTACTAAGTAATAACTCAACTGTCTATTTATTTTTTAAAAGATAATTATATAAAATTAAAAAATATAAATGATAAACTGTGAAATAGAATTCAGAAGGTAGTAGCATAATGGACCACAAAACAAATAGAGGATGGCCTAACGGAGAAGATCGAGTAGAATTATGAAAAGTTTTCATATCATGACCATAAACTAGGAAGAGTGTAATTGTATTTGTACTTAATTTTTATACATCCGTTTTTACAAACAAAAGAGATAGCAAGAGAGAAGATAAAAGTGTAGTGATAAAATGAGTGGTGTAACCGAGAGAAATAACGAGAGAATGTGATTTTTTTTTAAGTATAGACTATATGTCTTTTTTTTAGAAGTAAATTGTTTCATCTGAATAAAATAATTATGGGTGATAAAGTTTTACTTTTAAGTATTTAATGTAATTATATAAAATTTAAATTTAAAATAATTATATCTGATCTACACATTCCATGATGATATAAAAATATTGTAAAAATAATTTAACTCATTTAGTAAATTAGTCTAAGATGTTACTAAGTATGTTGTTTAATACTTCAAAAAAAAAAATATCAACTTATATATACATGCTTTATGAAGAAAATGAAAAAATATATTATCTATGCGAGTACATCCTACACAAATTTATAGGAAAATTAAAGAGTAAAGATTTAATTTGATTTCTCGAAAAACAATCACAATAAAAAAAAATTTTAAAGCCATTATTTCTCTTCTTTAAATGTCTCCAATATCAGTGGGATACAAAAATGAAAAGAGAAGATTTGAACCCCATTTTTTCATCTTTTTCCCCCTAAGTTTTTAAATCAAAAGAGTTAAAATAAAATAAAATAAAATCATTTCTTTTTATTTGCACCCTTAAACTGAACACAGATAATCAGTTTTTCCCAACAAAGATATGATAATTTGAAGTTTATCACTGTCCTAACTTTAATTTTTTTTGTAAAGTTAGTTGGTCATAGACTTTGGGCGACTATAAATATATTTTATACAGTAATAATTAAATTTAATTTTTGTTCTCTATTTTTTTCCAAATATAATTTGGTTGTGGTGTTTGTTAATCTGTGTTTTGAAGAAGATCAAGAAATATCATGCATAAAAAATTACTCAACTTTTTTTAATTAATGGAAGGGTGATGAATTACTTGATGTTTATAGTACAAAATTGATAAATATTGTAAGATAAATAGAAGACTTACAAATATTGTTTAGTAACTTGATAGTTTCTGGTCTGTAGCCTGTACGATGAGTTATGTAGAGGATTACTATACAATATTGAATTATTGCAAGATTTAATTGGTCTATAAACAGTACTTAGCTCCTATAATGAACATATCATTTTATTAGTATTATTTCAAATATTTTTTTTTATGACAATCACATATTTTAAATTTTGTTAAATTCTATAATTTTTTTTCATAACTTACTGCTACGAACAGCGACAAATGAGAAATCCAGAACTCCTCCCTCTGCAAAATCTAACTTACCATTATATCAAGTTAATGTTATGGCCACTCCCTCAACAAAATCTAATTTAACAACATATGAGACAATGACCACGCATTTGATATTAAACAGTAAGGACAGATATAGTACATTTGATCTTTAATCAAAAGGCTGAATGGTCTTTTAAATTTTGTGTCCTTTGCTTCTGTATCATCTGCATAGTTTGAGACTTTTGAAAGTAGAATAGAGTCTGTCTTTCTCCTGAAGCAAAATCTTGAATTCTAGTAGTGCATGTTTGGTTCTGCTTCAAACCATAAATGATTTCGTCAACCCACAAGCTATCAGAATACTTGATCTGACATGATTTCCATTTGGCTCAGTACACCTAACAATAATTTGCGATAAAAATGTTAAACAGGATCCGGAGAACACTATTAAAATTAGAATATTGGTTAAAGAATTAAAATTAAAAAATTATTAAAAAGAGTTATTAATACAGTCAAATCCATCATAGTTTCCAATACACTTCAACTAATTTTTATAAATTTTTCTACTTGATTCAATAGCCAATACCCTAACACCTTTAAAGTTAAATATGATTTCCTTCTTTACCAAAAGAAAAGATTAGTTCTTTGCCACATGGAAGGAACAATTTCCCCCATTTCCTTTCCTTTTTCCTCATTAATAGTCCTTTAAACGGTGGCCTATGTAATTTTTGCTTCCATCCCTTAACCTTTTCTTTCATTACCTCTAATCCAACCAAAACTGGGAATTAAATTCCCCTAAAGTTTTAGTGGATTGCTGAAAAAATAATGTCGTCTCTCTGTTTTTACCCGTATCTTAATTGTTTCTTTTGTAATTCAATTGATGCATAGATTGTAAATTTACAAAATTTGTAGTAATTAAGATATTTTGTTTTTAACAAAAATATTCACCATAGGTAACTTTGGGCAGAAAGGATAAGTATGAATGATTTACCCAAAACATCAAATGAAAGAAATTGACAAATTCGGCCTAAACTTGAAATTGATGCAGTAAAATGACCAAAACTCTATCTAGACTATTAAACAATAGCCTAAGTTGATAAATCAATGAAGGCATACTCTTGGAAGTTTCAAATATATGTATTTATGACAATTTCAAAACTTGTGTTGCTTGCACCATACCGAGTAAATTACATCTCGCAGCTAAGTGAAGAGAATATCGGGTTCTGTACAGTTTCGTAAGAAAAACTCGATAAATTTTTCAGCTAAACAGCTCAGGCGAGGGCTCAGGGAGAGAGGAAGTGGTCTCTAAGGACCACACTACAAGGGCTCATTCTAATGTGTCTCAAGCCATAACATATCTTCAACCAAAAATCTTACACTAACATCAAGCGTCCCAATGAAGATGTGAATGAGATCTGTAATGTTCTGCATAATCACTTCAAGAGAACCCAGACAACCTCAGAACAAAAGAAAACCAATCAATGAAGCACAGAGATCATGGGTTCAAAGAGACAAACAAAAACCAATTCCGGTAGCCATGGGGCTGCTGCTATGATTAACCAATACCAGGACCATTTTTACCTGCTGTTTCATTTGAAGACACAGAATTGCTTTCTTCAGGCCCCAAACCTTCAACTTTTTCAGTCTGTTTGTGCTGCAAATGCTCTGAGTCTTGCTCGGGAAACACCTCAGATTGCAACGACGGAGCAAAATTATTTATATGCAGCCAAGTCAGTTCCCATAAACTACTTCCATCTACAGTATTGCTCTGGACTAGTACACGGCCTGCTTTCATAACAAGCAAAGTGTTCTTAAGAAGCTCAGGCACAAGCTCCTGAAGCTTCTCACTTCTCCTTCCCCTAACTTTCACCTTCATATAAATTTCTAACCGACTTAGTACAGCCAACCATAATTTGTTGAAGCCTGGCAATTGTGATAGGTCTTGGATTAACTGGAGGAAAACTTTACACAAGAGCTTCAAAGCAAGAACAAGGGTTCCTTCTATGTTGCGGAAGTCTTTTTGAGAGTGTGTCTGAGAAATTTCAAGCAGGTCATCAAGCACAGAGAAGATCACTTGATCAAAACATTGTAACCACAAACTATGTGGGAGATTAATCCCAACTGATCCTGTCAAGCAATTTTGCAAAGATAACAACGCGTGGTTTCTAACTTCCTCTCTCTGTTCCAGACATAGTTTCTTTAGTCCATGTATGAGCCTCAACCACATGTCCCCAATATTGTGCAACATCTTTGCCACTTCCTCTTCTTTCGTTGCTTGCTTAGCATCATTAGTCCACTTCTCTAAACAACTGACAGACCCTGCCATAAGATCGAGGGCCATTACAGACCGTTCTACCTGTCCAACACGAGATTCAGCAAACTGCTTCGCAGCATCTACACAGAGAACATAATTAGCTGGAAGCAAGTGGGCTTGGTCTGACATAATGAACAACAATGCATCAAACCCAGCCTCAGCTGCTTCCAGGTGTCTAGCAGTGATGGAAAGCAGTGATGTAATCGTCCGCCATCCTAAATGAGATCTAATATGAGAAGCATTTGCCTTCATAAGGTGACTAACTTCCTGTGTGATCTGCTCATAGTATGCATCAGCAACACGTGCATCAAGCTTCAGGACAAGTTGCAAAGACCTCAGAAGTTCGTCAGTAATGTTCTCTTTGTAGGGAAGTAAGCGATGACAAATTCGTAGGAGGCCAAAAACAGCCTTCTCAACCAATGCACAAGGCATCACAGTTGACTGAACAATATTGGAGATATGCTCATAAACACCCTGCCAAAGAAGTTCAATTCTATCCCTATTATTCAGAGTGATTGCTACCAGTAACTCCAGGCAGAAAACTGAAGTATCCTCATCCTCAGATGTGCTGTTCCCTTTCTTAGGCCACACTCCTGCACTAGTGAGTGCTTTTGCAAGCTGCAATAGAGATTCAGCTTGCAAAAATTTACTCTCAGTGAATATGCTGTCAATGTGACACTTCTGAATTGTTTGAAGGGTGCACTGCTGAGCAGCAAGTTGTTCTTCAGTAGGTTCTGATCTTGGCTCTTCAGCACCAAGATATAATAGTTGACTAAACCTGCTCATCAATCCTGAGGGTCTCTTCGGAGTATTAACAGATGGAAGACGAGATAAAGATAAAGAATTAGTATTCTGCTTCCCCCCATCCTCAGTTTCTGTAGAAAGCTCTGACTCTTCAGCCGCATCACTGGCCATACGAGCAGGAAGAAGACCTAACTTGTGAAATTTTAAGATGCAATCAAGAATATTCCTCCACCCTGTCCGAATGTAATCACCATACCTATTTGCAATAGTGAAAACAGTCTCAGTTGCCATTCTTGCTTTTGTGTCATCTCCAAAGGCTAGGATTGACTCCGGAACAGATAATGGATCAAAAACAGTGACAAACTTACAGAGTGACACAACCAAATCATCCAGTATATTTTCAAGATGATAGTAAGCCGATATCTTAGCAACAGCCAAGAATCCATCCATACATGTTTGGTATACCTCTGCATTCTCAGCATTATCAAATACCACAGAAATGGCAGCAATTGTTGGACCAG
The DNA here is from genome assembly GCF_000004515.6 of Glycine max. Classification (NCBI taxonomy): domain Eukaryota; kingdom Viridiplantae; phylum Streptophyta; class Magnoliopsida; order Fabales; family Fabaceae; genus Glycine; species Glycine max. Next base: position 5,389,855 of record NC_038250.2, read on the forward strand.
ATAATATAGAAAACATATCATAATCAAGGTATGCTTTGGAATCAGAGACAATGAATGGAGCAGATTTTTTTGACTTGTGTATGAGATAAATCCACCGACTTGGGGTCATTTCAGGGAAACCAGAACCTTGCTCAGGAGTTGTCCGGATCTCATTCTTACAAATTGAATGGTAAAGTTCTGACAGGAACTGTCGAGGTAGATCTTTGCCACCATTTATTCGCCTATTATTTCGGATAAAATCCTCTTCTGACATCTTCTTTTTGACCTGTGAATTGTGCTGATCTGTATTAAGCATTATAATTGAGTATGATAACAAAAGAGCAGCATCCTTATTGGCTAGGATATTTTGAGACTGTTCATAATATCTCTCAGAGAAAGCTTCAAGCACCCTCTGTATCTTCTGTGATTCTCCAGGCAGTCTGAAAGTCTCCAAAAATAGACGTAGGGCAGTGTCTAACATCATGTCTTTGAAATCAAATGTTCTAGCAAATTCATGAAGAACCTGAACACAGAATTCATCATGATTTCCTAGAAAATCACCAATAAGATTCTTATCCAACCCAGCAGTGTATCGAAAAAAGCAAGCAACACTTTGGGGATCAAGTTTGTCAGGCAAAAGATGTGTTGCTTGAAGAAACTCAAGACCTTTCTTAGTATCACGATTAAAATGATCGGCTCCAATCATCAATCTTTTCTTGAAGTGCTTTCTCTGGCATACAAAAGGAACCCAATTATTTGGATCACTGAAATTTTCACATTTTTCCTGCCAGAATGGAGTATACTCTTCAAGATTCACAGGAGATTGTTCTGAACTTAAAGATCCATTGCCTATCCTTTCAGCCATTCCTTGCATGACGGCAATAAGACCATCCAAAGCAAGAATATGCAGGGAAGACAATGGACTGTTCACAGGAAAAGCACTTTTGGACAACAAATTAGCAATGTCTTCAAAGACATTACTGCAAGTTATGTCACAGTCAAAGTTAGCATACATCTCCACCATGAATGTTTCTTGCCTGCAGAAGTCTACAAGGGCCTCCATGGCAACTTCTTGTTGCTGATATGAAGCCCCATATTTGCTTTGTGCAAGTCTCAAAATTACACAAGAAAAAAATGCTTCTAGCTGTAATTTGAGTTCTGTACGAAGATGGTGATACAAATTTAGAACAATGCTACAGACCATTGAAAGTACAAGAGGACTCATTGACAAACCAAATTGCATAAGATTGCGGAATAATTCATCCTGAATTAAGCTCAGCAATCTAGGGTGTCTGTGAAAGGAAGGCCCTCCCAATTCTATGGCTGAATTAATCAAAGTTAAGGCAAAAAGAGGCACATCTTCATCAAATGCTATTGTGTTTGATCGAGGACTCATTCCCATATGTTCAACAACATTCAACAAAGAACACAAAAAGTGGAATATTTCCACCATGCAGGGAATCCCATATGGTTCATTCATAAGCTGCAATTCATTCAGATCAGTCTCTTTGCCAATGCTAGCAATAGCAGTGTCTTCATCCACTACAGTTGCTGCCACGTCACTCACAGTACTAGAAGCAATGCCTGTGGATAAGGGTCGACCATCATTTGCAGAATTCAATTTCCCATTCTCCAATACGTTTGCAGAATTATGCTCATTATTTATCCCACCAACCTGTTGGGAAAAAAAAAACTATCAGCAACTAAATTTACAAGTTTGTGTGTCCTCACTCAAATTTCACATCAGCAATATTGTTTATTTCAGTATGACAATTCAAATATTTTTAGCAGCATTAAATTTGATAATGACACACTATAACAATCTCTCAAACCCTAGCTAGTAACAATGCATAAACAGCCTCTAATAATCATTCTCTTCTTTCTTTCTAATAGTCCCTGTAAATATGTGTGTGTGTGTGAGTATCACTTTCATGTGATTTTCCTAGAGAATATACTTAGGGATTTTATTGGTGATTTATTTTAGGTAGTTTAGATAAAGCCAAAGTCCTGCTAAGGTATTACATGCAGGAGTGGCAATACTATATATATATATATGTGTGTGTGTGGTGAGGAGGGATCAAATTACTCTAAGAGTAACATTAAAACAGTTACTCTTCATCTCCATCAATCATTTCTTTTAATCTAATGGTTCTAAAGAGCAACCCCACCTTTAACTGTTAGATTAAAAGAAAATAAAGGTGGTATGTTATCAAGCAATGGACATAAATCATCAAATCCAACTATTTGAATCATTTGATTTCTAATCATGTATATCAAATTTCACATAAATTAGACATTTGTTGGTATGTTATCTAGCAATGGACATTCACTTAAATTTTAAACAGCATATTATTCTTTAAGATAAAGCAGCACAATGAAGTATCAATTAGATTTGCATTTGCATGAAATTTTATAAATTTAATCTACTTTGAATTGGTTAGTTTCATATTTTATAAAGTTAGTAAGTGATGTAAGTGCAAAAGTTTAACACCAAGTGTAGGTGTTGTTCCTCTCTCTCTCACACACACACACACATATAAACACACATCAATATTTTACTCTAACTTTGACTAAGACAAGGTGAATTAAAGAAGCCCTAGAGGATTGTTTATTAGCTTTATTAAACAGACGTAAAAGCCAAGTTTAATCAACTGACCAAACAGCATGTGGTATCTAAGAGTATGCTTAGGAGTAAGGTTTTGGAGAGAAATGGAAGGGAGGGTAAACTTTTTATTTTTTAATTAAGAGATATATAATGTTTCTAAAAAAATGATTAACAAATTAAGTTTACGTTAATATATCAGATTATTTCCTTTTTTTTTAAAATATCAAAAAGTAGAGAAAATTTATTAACAATGGAAGTTTTGCCCTTCCTTTCCCTCCAAAACCTCACTCAAACAATCCTAAAACTCCAGTATTGTTAGCATACAATTCGTTGGGAATGATAAATCATGGAAATTGGAAGATTGAAACATGTAATAAACAGTAAAGTAAGCAGATGGTAAATAAGCCAAGGAAATCTTCCTTTTTGACGATTTCAGATTTTATCAACCAAGAAAAAGTGAACATCAAATAATAGCAAAACAAGAATTCATGCATAAATTTGAATTGTACCCCTTCGCCGAAGGTCCCAATTTTTCCTTACAATCATTTACCTCCCAAGCAACTGACAAAATAATCACAGGAAAAAAGAAAATGAAATTGCAACCAAAAAAGATTAAAGTAACATAAATGCTATACCTCTTCTTTTAAAGCAGTGTTCCCATTTACCAATGCAAGTTCTGTGTTGTCAATATCTTGAAGGTGAGAAAAAATACACCGAACAAGTTCATGCATTGTGTAACGTGCTATCCGCTGCAACAACTCACTTTTGGTTCCTGCTTGATGAACTATACGGAAACAAGTATTTACTATGGTGCAAATATGTTGGTTACTCAGCATCATAGATGCTTTACTTTTGGCACATGCTAGAAGAACTTGTAATATCTTCATTAATACCACTTCTTCTGATCCAGGATCAGTCACCTCAAACCTGCAACTCGTGACAGCATCAACTACCAAGTGCATGGCATCCCCAACATTAACAGTGTTTTGATCAATTACATCCAATGTTAAGATCTTGTAAACAGATGATAGAGCGACACCAGTAATTGGTGCACCGGTTTCATCCGATTGAATGACATCCAGAAAAGGCTGGAGATACAAGGCAGGGCTTATAACATGCCACTGATTCTGCCATGAAAAAATTTGCCTCCTTAATGCCTTCAGAGACTGAACAAGGGAATGCTCCAATTGATCATCATCCGACATATAATGAACTCCCCATCTAACATTTCTTCTCATGACAGCCAAAACAGCACCAATTTCTGCATTGATCATGCATGCCACAGTAGTTTTGTTAGGATATTCAGCCTCACACTGCCCAGATCCCTCTTCTGTTGCACTGATACCAGTTTGCGTTTGCAACTTTACATGCCCCATTTTGTCAAGCAGATCTGACGGACATTTACCAACAGAACTTGCCAAGAAGAAGCACAGCCCTACAAAAAAGCAATTCCGAAAATTGAAACAGACAACCAATGCAAAGTGATTTGGGTATCTACGTGCCAAATTGAAACACTAGAAACACAAATATTCTAACTTCAACACTTATATTACATACATATGAAACACAGTCTACTAGAACCCCAAAAATCCATCAAGCCAGTATATTATGGTTAATAATACATAAGCAGACCACATAAACAACAAACATACATAAAAGAACATGTACATAGGAAGATATGAGTGTTCAAAATTTTTATAAGAGATCCAATAAATTCAAGATAAACTACATATAGAAGTGCCAATATCAAACAACACAGCATCCACTTTCTCAGTGGCTAAAGTGTCAGGCCACCTGCCCAATATTCAGCAACCCACCTTGAACAAGCTACTCTTCTTGCCATCAACTATCACTCACCGATTCCTCCGCCAAAATTCAATCTCAGACCAAAAAATAATCTTGAATTCAGTTCAAATCTTAGATCTACAATCAAATATGGCCCTTTCCATTGAATCAATTCCGTTGCACACTAAAAAGTGACAATGATCTAATCCACTGAAACATGACCCATTTGGAACTGAGCTCATAATTCAATATAAAGGGGCCCCGAATAGTGTGTCAACGCTTCGATTCCGACAATGACATGAAGAAAACGAATATTGACGTCGAAATTAAAAATTAAAAAAAAGTGGGAATGAAAATTGAAGCATATAAAGATGGCAAAGTAGAAGAAGAGGGAAGAGATTACCGAGAGCGAGATCGGGAGTGTTAGGGCATAAATCGAGCTGATGTGTTACATTGAAATCATGCCTTCAAATTGAAATCTCTCTCTCTGTCTCTCTCTTATGACAAATTTCATTCAATTTTGGCACATCGCATCTGTATGATAATATCACTGCAACAACAACTTATCAGTTTTTTTTTTTTTTACATAACTTTTTTAAAATAATGTTTTTCCTGCAGATTTTTGGTTAATTAAATTTTTAGTCTTTAAATTTTTTTAAAATTTAATTTTTAGTTTCTATTTTTTTTTAACTAGTTAAGATTTTCAATTTTTTTAATAAAATTTTTAGTTTCTATATTTTTGTTAGAGTAAAAATAATTCAAATTCTTTATAATTTTAGGATGTTTCCTGTGTCGGTTAAATTAAAAGAGTTAAAAAAAATATCCAAGGTAATGTCCTAGGTGTTATTACTGGATCATTTATTTAATTTTATTATTTTAATATCCACTTTAAATTGGTTTGAATGAGATTAATTTTCAATTTTTTCAAAAAGAGCCTATAATATTAAAGTACATAATAAAATTCACAATAATATCATACATTATTCTAGGATACATCCATTTTCCTCAAATTTGTTAATAAAAAATTGAAACAAAGTGAATATTTTTTAATTTACTTGGATTCTTTGATTTTGGTACTCTTTGGGTACATAATGACTAGTGTGTTAATGGTTGAATTTAATTTTTTTTTATAAAAAATCATTTGAAATAAACTTATAAAATATGTGTGGTTCGATTTGATTTAATTTTCATTTAAAATAAAATTTAAATCAAATCAAGTTAATATTTTATCATTTGGTTAGGATTGATTTTTGTGATTTTTTTTTAAAATATTATTTCATTAAAAATTATATACTTTATTTTCATATTTTAAATTAAAAAATTGATAATAACAATCTACCAAATTTATTAATACGTTAAATTTTTTATAATAAAAATGGGTCAAATTTTCATATTTTAAATCAAACATATCTTAAATAAAAATAGTATACATTGTATAAATTTCATATACATAATACTATAAAATATTCTGAAATTTAAGTGATATATACATAAAATGTTTAACACTAAAGTAATATAAGTATTGTGGTTTGATTTAATTTTTCAATTTTTTTTAATAGTTTTTGGTTTGACTTATTTGAACACCTTTAACCATAAGTTCAAGTGCATGTATAGAACAATTATTTATATTAAAGGTGTTTGTGATTTGGATTAAATTAATTTAGAGGTAAAAAATATTTAACTTTTCCAATGTCTTCCATTGTTAGGATGATTTAACATGAAATATTGTTAGCTTTGGTGTTTGTTGTCACATTTTTTGTCTTGACAATACACCTAAATGGGCTAGGGGAAGAGAATGCTTTAAAATTAATATTGATATTGACTCTAAGTAATTTAAAACTTTTATCATTTGAAAACAAGATGCTCCAATTAAGGTTAAGGTGAGAGTGATTTAAATTTCTTTTTAGTGTCAATGTTTTGACCTCAAGTTTACTGACATTGTTAAAGTCATGGTATCTAAAATATTATCTACTTTAATATTTGATGATATATATGATTTTTATCCTATCAATGTGTCTATGTGAGTTGAGAGAAAAAAATGTTTAGTTATAACCTCTATTCTTAAGCAATGTTAGACATATCAAAATAAATTATTTTATTTTTTCAAATTCAATGTGATCTAATCCAATTTAAATTAATTTAGATTAGATTAATTTTCAGTTATAAAAATTGAAGCAAATTCAACATTTTCTAATTTACTTGAACATAGTTAAACTCATACATATTCACATAGCGTTTTAAAATTAGCTTGATAGTTGAAGTCAGAAGCAGAGAAAAAGAGATTGTGGATTCATAAAAATAAATTCAAATTCACATTAAAAAAAAATATTTGATTTAGGTCTTTTTTTAGTACATAATTACCACAATGCAATTTGTGAATAGACAAGTGGACCAGGGTTATATCGTACCATTTATTTGCATCAAAGACAAAACAATATAAACAACACACCCAGTGAACATGGACAGCAACGTAATCTCAATACTAATAAGTTTATGCAGAACCGAAATCCAATCCATTCCTTTCAAGAATTTCGATTTATTTTTATTTTCTTTCTTTTAGCCTTTTCAATTTATCGATTGTTGCAATTGGCATCAAATTGGACGGTTGATGAGCACCCATACTTTACACATAGTTGGGATTTAATCTTTATATGTTCACAGTTTCATTTTGCTGGACAAATATTTTTCGCAAGATTTAATCATTTTTTTTCTTCTAAAGATTTAAGTATTTGTGCCGGGATTCCGGGAAGAAAGAGTTTCTCTTGTCTTAAAATTTTCAATAATTAGAGACGACACAATTTCGACTATATCTACATTGTGTTAAATGTAAAGTTTAATTTTTATTATTTAAGCTAACACGTTTGGGCAAACAAAAAAAAAGTATAATTTTTAGCGGAAAAACTATATTTTACCGTAGCTTAGTTTCCTGTGATGATATTAAATTCACAATTATAATAAGAGAAATTTTTTATATTATTTGAATTTTTAATATATTTTATTTAGTTTTAATTTTAATAAATCTATGTTTGTAGTCAATAAATATTTAAATATATTTTATATACATATTTGTTGTGATGAATTTAAAACTGTTTAACTCATAATATATAGAATAAATTAATGTCGATTTAAATTATTTTATTGGAAAATTAATTAAAATTATACACGTATATGTTTTATGATGATAAAATATACTTGTATAAATCAAATTTTATCTGTGTAAATAAAAAATACACCATAAATAATTATTTATTAGTTGTGTTCACATAATATTCACTTTTAACGATAATTACTATATTTTAAAATATATTTGTAATAAGATAATTTTTACATTTTTACTTTGATCAACAAAAATATATCATGTTTTTAAACCTATTATATAAAATTTTAAAAAATAAAATAAATAAAATTTAAATATTTTAATTTATATAATTCTTATGTATTATAATTGATTTAAGATTCTATTGGAAATAGAATAAATATAAAATATACATTAATTAATTAAATTATTTGAAAAGAATGAATATAAAATAACACATGACACCCAACAAAACATTTTTTCATATTATATTATATATAATATAATAATAAATAGGAGATTCAACATGTGTTGTGTTGATAATTTTATTAAGGTGTATGGTGTTTGATGGGCCCAAAGTAAAAGTTGTGTGGTTGATTCAATGTTGTAGAGTTGGGCCTGTCCACTAAATTTCATATCAGTACACAGTACTAATGATTTTTATTTCCCTAATCAAACTTTCTTCTCATGGTTTTATACATTATTATTTTAAAATTTTGACTGCACTTTAGTTAGTTATTTCAATCAGTTTGATTAGAAAACGAGTCAGTTTGGTTTTACGTTGAGATGCTTCAAATAACGATATAACTCAATGACAACCATTTCGTAGTTGTTTTTCAGCAGCCAAAATCAGGTTAAGCATGTAAAATCAAATTTATGAGAAGTTAATTTTGCAAACTATACTCTGAACGCATATCAAGTATTCAATTAGATATTATTGAGCTTTGAACCACTTCAAATAATTTAATGACAATATTTTTTAATCTATAAAATGGAAGTGTCAACTTTTGACTAATTAATTTGCTTATAGGCTAAGAGTGTGTTTAAATTGGAATTATGCTCAACTGAAGTCACGGTTGAACTCAATCTATTACTCACATAACCTTTTTGTTTGTGCATGAAACGTGTAAAAATTCCGGTTCAATGGATTTCTAAACACACATTAAGTGGTATCTTGAATCCATTATAAAGGGGACACTATTTTCACCCTTTTTTTATCTTTTCACCCCTATCTTTTGTCAAAATGTGTCAAATTACCATTTTATCCTCATCTTTATTTTCTCTTTCTCTTCAATACACAACGAAATGCATTTCCATTGTGTAAATTGGACATTGGAAACACAATTCTGTCAGATATTTTCAGAAAGAATAACAAACAAAACATGGGTTGAAAATGCTAAAAGTTAGGTTGGAATAGTATAGCCCCATTTTAAATGGGCTCGTTGTCTTCTATGACTACGATCATTGTCATCATTCATTAGGATCATTCATGCTCCAAACATCGCTTGATAAATGGATTTTCTGTTGGAATGATTGCAGTGTGACCATTTTATTCCTTTTCTTTTATCATTACAAAATTATGTGCCCCTGACCATCTTATCACTTTCCTGCTGTTACATCATTATGCGTAAGTATTTTCCTTTCTTAATTTGTTGTCATTTTATTATTATTATTATTAGAGATTGTATTCCTACAAATAGAAAACATAAGCTGCATGTCTTAAATTCATTCTGTTATTTATAGTAATGTAAAAGTTGTCAAGTATAAACATGCAACCAACGAGATAGAGCAGATTTTTCCGTTTTTTGTTAAAATCATTTGGTTGATTTTCTTTTTTTCCCACCAGCAAATTATGGGTAGATGAAATCAAGTCACATTCAAGACTAAATTTTCTTTATTTTTTTTATTAAGTATAAGACTAGATGATAATAAGAACCATAAATGTTAGGAATGTATATTTTAATATTTTATTCAAATAAAAAATATATGAACCATGTGATTATAATATATGAACCAGGTTATTTGATGGGACTTGTATAAAATTTGTGTGCATGTAACGGTAAAATATAAAATTGAAAAGAAGTAAATTAAATTCTTTTTCTTTCTTCAAGACATATTGTTCTACCATTAGGAATCAACAGCACAAGAAGTGGCAATCCATGCATCAAAGAATCCCTGAATAAATTAATCTCTCAGCAAGTGTCATAGATCACCCCAACGACATTCCACTATTGCATGCTTATTACAGCCACCCTTAACTCTTTTTTATAAAAATATACTCCTGGGAGAATTTAAGAAAAACATTACTCTTGTTGAAATACTAATATCAGATTAAGCCTAGGCTGATTAGCTTATCTCCCGGGAAATTAATGATTCGATCTTTGTATAGTTTGGAGAGGGAGACGTACACAGAGCGACAGCAACTTTGCATTACTCTTTATAATCGATCCCATCCCATGCTGAGGAAAAGGATCAGTGAGACAGAAAATCGCCACGAGAAAACAAAAAACAAAGACAATGATCATGAGATAATACACACGTGGCCCCGTTCCAATATTTTCTTCAAGTTCCCAATGCCAGTCTTAGAGCAGTGAAAAGTTAAAACAAAACCAAATCAAGCACCATGCTGGTTTATTTATGTGAAATATTTATATATTAATAATTAACTTTTACTAATAAATATGATTAGTAATCTTTTATAAAGTCTCATTTTTTAAACACATTTTCTTTATTCAGAAAGTTTATATTCGAGAGATCTTGTTTATGAAAATGGAAGTCACTTCTACTCAAGACAATGACATATTCGTAAATAGAATAAACATGTTTAAAGCATACAATAAATATGACAAAATATACTTTATTTTTACAATAATAGTAATAAAAAACTATTTGTGAAAGTAGAGTAGTATGGAAATTATTAACAATGCAAGGGTTGTTTTTGTTATGTAGGATTTAGGACACGTAGTCATCTTGAGTGATGTCTTATTTTTATATTTTGTCCTTTTCTAGGAAGCGTTATCCTATGTACAGTATCACGTTGCAATTTGTATAGGATGCTTCATCTTGAATGTAGCATTAAGAGGCATCATAATGTTTGAGTTCTTCTATAGTTTTCGAAGCTTTAACCAATTGTTGTCGCTTTTTATAGTAATTTGACTTACTCTGGATGGGCCAACTCAAATTTTGTGTTAAAAAAGCAAATGCAATAGAAACTAATAAAGAAGTACTAATATCAAAGGAAAGACAACAAGCAAAATTTGCATTGAAATTATAAGGACTGATTGTTTTGATTTTCATTCTTGATCTAGGCCATAGTCAACTTGAAATTGCGAAGAATAACTCCTATTGAAACCTTCATGTCTTCAATGACTACATGTTTATCTACGTTGTAATTTCATAAAGTGTATTTCATTTTTCATGCATGTAGATTTTGACCCACCTTTGACATAATTTCGACGGATTAGAAACCCTAATAGGGCCATGTCTTTTAAAGTCGAATTGATTTGTTTTCCGAATAATTGCATCCTATATCAGCATACATACATGATGATGCCTTATGTTCACATCTGGAAAGCGAAAAGGACTGGTTAAAGTTTTGAAAACAAAAGAAGATGCCACACAAAACTTTGCCTCCTAATACTACATCCAGGATGGAGCACCCTGTACAAATTTCGCACGTGTCAACATTTTAACATGATATTATACCCAGGATGACACTTCTTGCAAGAGGACAAAAGATAAAAGCAAGACATCACTCAAGATGATTTTCTTGAATCTGGTGTAACAAAAATAACTACTACACCGTAAATAGTTTTGATACTACTCTAGTTTTGTAAATAATTTTTTTATTACTATTATTGTATAAAAGTCAACAAAATAAGATATGCACTAATAATGTACAATATTTTAATATTATAATCTAATTAAAAATATGATATAAAATAAGTTTATTTAATTTTATAATAATTATACGGCATATCAATTCTTATTTTTAATAAGTTGATAACATAAAACTTTAATGTTAATAATAAATATTCATTAAATTTTTACATAATTAAAATTTAAATTCACATTTTTAATATTTAACGGTTTAAAGTTAATTTTATTAAAAATAGTTATATACTTAACTTTAAAATAAACAATGACAAAAATTATACTATTGATTTTGGATATAAAATAAGCAATCTCTTAATAATAGTTATATATTTCATCATGATTCTCAATATATTTTATTATATTTTTAATAATTTTTTATCAATTTTTAACCAATATTATTAAAATACGTGATAGCAAGACTATTTTTAAAAAATACATAAAAATAATTTTTCTATCAAAATTATGTTAAAGAATAAAGTTTACCAAACATTATTTTAAATTTAATGAATATAACGTCATGATCAAATAAAATAATTGGTTTCAGAATTAATTTTAGATATATTTTTATATATTTAATTTCATGTTAAAGAAAAATTTAAAATTAATTGAGTTGAAATAAATTTGAGTAATTTTATGTTGGATTCAAAATTCTATATTAAATTTGACCTCTAACTTAATTTTATATTAAAAATCCAAACATAAATCACATTTTAAATAATTTCTTTTATTTGCATTTTTAACGTACATTCTATTCTACAATTTACAATTCTTAGTATTCCCTTTCTTCTATATTGTCTAAATTCTTTCAAAGTTGACTTCTTTAATTAATTTCTTTACTTTTCGGAGCATTTGCAGTTCTTTGTTTAATTATTTTCAAGTCAATATTTTTTCAAATGTTTAAGTTCCGTCACTATTTGTCTTTTATGTTAAATTGATCTATAATTCAGTTGAATGTGATATGATTTTTCATAAGTTTACTTACATATCAAATTTACATACGAAACAAATATATTTTAAGTTTATTAATTAATTATAGATAATATTAAATATAATTTTTAATGTGATTATTACAAATTACAAAGTCAATAATCTTAATATATATATATATATATATATATATGACAATTTATAAATAAATAAAAATGCAAATAAAATATGTTGTCAAGTTATTTAAAATTATTAGCTATTGATACTTAAAAATTAATTTATCTATTGAAAAAAATGTTTTTTTAAATCATTTTGTTTGTTTAAAAAAAGAAAGATGTTAGAATGAAACTAGAAGTGATTGGGATAAAATTCACGTGAATCTATCATCTATGGTATGTTCTGGACATTATCATTCTTATCGGGCACACTGTCAGAACATGAGACAGTGACGTGTTCCCACTAATTATTTTCCACGTTAGCCACTGTGCACATGCCACTCCCATTAGCCATTAGGTATTGGAAATTATACTCTAAATAGTTCTTTAAGGTTCAAATTAGTCCCTAAGCAATAGTAAACGAGTTTAATGCCCAATGATGCAGATTTGTAAAAAAAATAAAAATGAAATGAAGTTTTTTGAAATACCGGAAAAAGTAGTCGTTATGAATAAAAAAAATTAGAATCATTAAGAATTTACTTGGAATTCACTCGAATTGGTAAAAGAAAGAGTTGATCCAGGTGAGTTTTTATGCTTTTATTTCAAAAAAAATTGTTTTATATTTTTATCTTATTATAAATTATCATTTGAATTATTTTAAAAATTAATAAATTTATTATATATGATAAGTTATGATTGGATGATCATATAATTTTTTTTATATTTTTAGTGTATAATTTTTTTTCACAATAAAATTTATAAACATGTAGACTACATATTCAATATTTTAAAAATTACTTTAATAAAAAAATTAATAATCTACATCAAGATGGTTCCGAAGGCACGAGTTGCGCGATACACTGTCTGTATGCTGTACCTATCTCCAACGCACACACGATTCATTCATACCATGCGCCCACCCAGATCCAAGTTTCAGTGAAATATAAAGCCAATTTGATGTTACTTTTGGCTAAAAAATAAATAAAATAAAATAATATAGATTATTTAATTAAGTTAATTTCATTAAATTATGTCTTTTTTAATTAAAGAATAATATCAAATATATTTTTTTTACCTTATTAAATGAAAAGTATTTTGATTTTTTTTTGTTAAATAAAATATGTGTAATTAAAATTTACTGATATTTTTTAAAAAAAGTAAGAGATTTTTGTTGATCATATAGGTACTAGTTTTGTTTTTTTTTGGGACTTTTTTCTCTTATTTTCTTTTTTCTGTCTCCTACTTCTAAATATTAAGGAGGTCTTATTCATGGGGTACCCATGTGGGATTATCCATATATAATTCTGTTTAAGGGTCAACTCAACTTATTATCACGATATATTAATCTTAAAATTATATATAACTAAATTATATAATTAAAGAGATATATAACTATAATTAATGTATATTTTATAATAGGTATTTTAAGATATAAATGACATCAACATAAATATAATATCACTTTAGACAAAATATTGGAGTATTTATTATGTCTATTATTAATACATAATTATTTTAAATTATAACTTTTAAAATAATATATAATATCAAGTCAGGTTGAGACGTTACAAAATATAATTTGGACTCATCTTAAAAATGTATTGGATTTAATTTTTTAAATCTAGATTTATCAAAGATCCCTTCAAGCTATGCATATTTTGTGAGATTGAACCAATTATAAACATCCCTAGTTTGTTATCCTTATTTTTTAAACAACCTTTCCCCCTTAAAAACAACCAAAATGGGAAAAGAATAAGTTATTCCAAACATGCATTAGTTTCATTTGGATGAAGAAAAAAAAAAACCTTTTGTATAGTAGAAGAGTATGAAATAATTGAAAAGAAAAAAATGTTAAGCAATAATAAAAAAGCTACGCATTTTTAGATTCGTAAAAGTAACCTATCTTCTGTAGATTTTTTCTAAAAAAAAATTTAAGCTAGGATTCCCAACCAAATTGAAAAAAAAAAATAAACATTTTTATTTTATTTTAAACAAAAACAACTGAAATGAGTAAATTTAAACTCTTGCAAACGTAATTTGTGTTTTCTTTAACACTAGTCCTGTTAAATGCCGGCTAATTAAGTTAAAGCTTCTTTTTTTGTGTGTGGGTAAGATTCACAATATTTAAAAGTTATTTAAACTCCTGACTATTTTTTTTTATTATGATTGGGAAAATAAAAACAAACAAGAAAACTAACTCCTATAAAAGGAGGTCTTTGGAGCTGCATCATCTCCGACGAAGACCCTCACGATACACATGGATATAGGAAAGATTCCAAGGAGTGGTTTTGAAGCTGTTTATCCTAGCTACTAACAATGGCAGTATGAGGATGGATTACATTCTCTTCCACTTCCAGCACGCAAACTCAGCTCAAAGAATCTCTCACTCACAAATAATTGCGTGTAATTCTGCATTCATATTCGACGTGAATCCACCAGAGCCTTTTTGACATCTCTGATCCACCGCCCAAAAAGGGTAGTTTTACTGATTTAAATTAAGTTACATGAACCTAATTATTAAAGGATACATAATATTTCAAAGCATTTACATATTTTTATTCACAAGTTAAATAATAATTTAAACCACTCATTTTATCTTGAATCCTACGTCCTTACATTCATAAACAATGCCAAATTTGAATCGGTTTTGTTTTCAAAATTATAACATGGACTATGTTTTTATTGTTGAAAAATTAATTTATTAAATTTTAAATGTTTGATAAAATTAACTTTTAACTGTTGAAATAATTAAAATATGTAAAATGATATAAAATAATAAAATCATAACTTATTTAAAAAGATGATAAAAAAATTTAATAGATGTATTGAAGATAAAAATAAAAGAAAATATAAAAAATTAGAAGTTAAAAACTAATATTTTAAAAAATAATACTTAAATAACATTTTAAAAAATGCTTGAAACTACTGAAAAAAAAATTATTTTTCAAACAGCCAAATAAATTTTTTACCTAATAAAAAAATTAACTAAAATATCTTGTAAAATATAATTATTTATAAGTCAAAACATATAGAACAAAATACTGATTAAAAAATTAAAAATATATTATTATTATATATTTTTCATAATTTTTAATATAACTTTTAATAAAACCCTTCAAACATCCTTGGAAGACTCATTATTTATTTCCTAAATGTAAATAAATGCTACTACTTCCCTCCATTTTTAATTATAAGATTATTTTTAAAAATTCATTTGTCTTTTTTATATAAGATGTTTTTGTAATTTCTAGATGTATTAATTATTTTTTCTTTAAGTATCCTTACTTAATTAAGAAAATAAAAAATAAAAATAATAATTTTGAAATAATAATATAATTACTTGAGAGATTTAATATAATCAATTAAATTAATTATTTTTTTAAAGAACATGAATTAGTTTTAAGAAAATGATATTTTTGAACGGCATACAATTCCTTCACGGTTCACACTTTAGTCTTCAGTCAACCCCCACCCCACGAGGTGCTCGAGCCATTTCGGTTCTCATCATTTACGAACTGTAGCAAAACATCATCTTCATTTTATTCCATTTTTTTAATTTCTTTTTCTATTGTATTATTTATTTATCGGATCTCAATCCTTTCCGGTTTCCAGTTTCAAAAGAAACTGTACACTGCACAGTGGTGTAGTCATAAATCTAACCAGTACTTAGTGAATTTTAATTTTAAATATTGATTTATTATGTAATAAACTAAACTGAATGATGAGATCCATGCAGTACATTAATAACTGCAGAGGTCAGAATCCATTATTTAGCGTACCTTTTGCTATTTCTCCCCCTCTTTATTTCTTTTTCATGTTTCTATCCACGTTTATCTTTTTCTGAACTAAACCCATTATTACTTTACGACATTTAAAGGAAATAAAACGAAAAAAATATCTTAACTAAAAAATAATAACTTTTTATTTTTATTTGATAAAAAATAACTTTTTTTTGAATCCATTACTTATATTAATATATTTTATATATATTATTTGAGTTTCAGTATTTTATAATATCATGTTTACATATGCTATGTCACTTTTTTAAATGATTTTTAAAAAAATGTGTTTGATTTAAAATTGATAAAAATTTAATACATTTTTTTAAAATATTATTAGCAATTTTTTTAATATAATTTAATTTAAAAGTTCAAAAAATATATAAATATTAATAAAATAATAACTACAAAAATCAAATTGAATCAAACTAATAAACTATTAATTTTATTTGATTTAGATTTTATTTTAAATAAAAATTAAACCAAATTAAATCTTATATGTTTTTTAAGTTTAATTTAAATGACTTCTTCATAAAAAAAAAATTAAATCAAATCGAGCCACAAACTCTCTCATAATTATCCCCCTCAAATACGAAAAAGGCAAAGAGAGAAAAGTATTCGTTCTAGTTTTCTTGAAAATTAAATATTTTTTCATAGCATAAAATAACCGAAAAATCACAAATAATTTTATATTAAAATGTAATAAAGTGTTCAAATTTTTTTATTTCAAAATTATTATTTTAATTAACATAAACATTTTTACAATTTATTTGTTAATGTTCATTTACTTTTTTAAATAAAAAATCTTCAAATTCTTATTGGACTTAAGTGTACTTTTGTTTTTTTTATTACTGTTATTTCCTGAATTCGATTTCTTATTTTTTTTTCAAGGACTCATTTTTTAATCATGCAATTTTAATCTATTTATTAACTTATCATTAAAAAATCAATAGGACTGACACAATAGTACTGTTGTTACCTCAACATTTTATTAAATATTACATGTTGACACAATAGATGAAGGGAAATTGTATAATTAAAATAATAAAAGACCAAATTTGTGAAAAACCAATAGGACTGAGTGTTAATTATACAACTTTACTTTTTTTGGGTCTTTTATTATTTTAATTAAACTTTTTTATACAAATAACATGTTTTTACTTTCTTTTTTTGGGGTGAATGACATATATTTTATTTTAATTTTAGATTGAAGTCTCCCATTAAAATAGTAGTATTAAATACTCATATCTTCTCTTGTAGCAAAAAAGAAAAAAAGAAATTCCTATCAAGTCAATGTGGAGCCCATCCTTGTAATGATATCTTTGCACAACTTGGTCTTAGTCTTGTTTGTTTGGAACTGGCCCGCTTTAGTATAGTTTGGGAAGTCGAAAACTTTGAACCGCTTCTCCGGGAGACAAAAAAGGGAATTTTTGCAGAAAACGCTAACCAATTACCCAGACACACCCATTCTAACCAAAGCAAAAAAAGTCTTCTCAAAACGCCAGAGTCAGAGAGCAGAGTTCAAACCTCACGCCTTTGAACTAACTCTAAGCATTTACTCCAATAGCTATAGCTAGCCCCAACCCAACTCAGAGTACATCATTTCAATAACGCTTCCTTTTCACTCTTTTCTGGAACTCCCTCTTCTGTCTTATATATTTGCTCAGTGCAAAATCAAAAACCCACTCACTATTTTGGGTTCAAGCTGGATTTGATCTTAGCAAGCAAGAAAGAAGCTGTCTTGATGGCGAATCGTTGGTGGGCCGGGAGCGCGACGGTGAAGCCCAGTGAACAAGACAACGGTGACAACAACGGTACTCCCACCAACAGTGGGAACAGTAACACCAAAGTTAACGCGGTTCTCGAGGACGACGCAAACACCAACGAGCGCGACGGCGAAGAGCAGACCCTCAGCGGCGGGCGGCGGCCGCGTGGCAGGCCGCCAGGGTCAAAGAACAAGCCAAAGCCGCCGGTGGTGATAACGAAAGAGAGCCCCAACGCGCTCTGCAGCCACATCCTTGAGATCAGCGACGGCAGCGACGTGGCTGAGTGCATTGCTATCTTCGCCACGCGCCGCCACCGCGGCGTCTCAGTCCTCAGCGGCAACGGTTTCGTCACCAACGTCACGCTCCGGCAGCCGGCGGCCCCTGGAGGGGTCATCACCCTCCAGGGGCGGTTCGAGATTCTCTCCCTCTCCGGCGCGTTCCTGCCGGCGCCTTCGCCGCCGGAGGCCACCGGACTCACCGTGTACCTCGCCGGCGGGCAGGGGCAGGTGGTCGGA